>NC_080044.1:35237618-35381736 GCF_012489685.1 Lotus japonicus
GCTGTAGCCTTGAGCAACTAGCCTTGCCTTGTTTCTGACTACATCTCCTTTCTCATTTAGCTTGTTTCTGAATACCCATTTCGTTCCAATAACATGGACATTCTCAGGCTTCTTCACTAAGCTCCAAACATCATTCTTGGAGAATTGATTCAATTCTTCTTCCATGGCCAGAATCCAATCCTTGTCCTGAAGAGCTTCATCTATGGACTTGGGTTCAATTAAGGACACCAATCCTTTCAGACTCAGCAAGGTCTCCTCAGAGGGTCTGAAGGCAGATCTGGTTCTGACTGGTTCATCTTTGTTGCCCAGAATCAATTCCTTAGGATGAGCTGCAGTGATTCTGCTCTTCTTCAGAGTTTGTGAGTTAGAGGACCAGCTTCTTCCTCTGGTTCATCTTCCTCTGGCTCAACTTCCTCTGGAGCTTTGCCTTTGTCAGAAACATTAATGCTTAAATCTGCAAACTTTTCAACTAGCTTTGACTGGTCAGAGTCAAGCTTATCATCAAATCTAACATGAATAGATTCTTCAATAGTCTTAGCATCAGTATTATAAAATCTAAAACCTTTAGATCTATCAGAATAACCAAGTAATAGACACTTAGAAGATTTAGCATCAAATTTATGCAATCTATCCTTAGTATTGAGAACATAACAAACACAGCCAAAAGGATGAAAATAAGAGATGTTGGGTTTTATGTTCTTCCACAATTCATAAGGAGTCTTATTCAGAATTGGTCTCACAGAGATTCTGTTCTGAATGTAACATGCTGTATTTACTGCCTCTGCCCAAAAGTGCTTAGCCATGCCAGTTTCTTGGAGCATGGTTCTAGCCATCTCCTGAAGAGTTCTGTTCTTCCTCTCAACAACACCATTTTGTTGAGGAGTTCTGGGACAAGAGAAATCATGTGCAATTCCATAGGAATCAAACAGACTCTCAAACTTGTCATTCTCAAACTCTCCACCATGGTCACTTCTGACACGCACAATTCTACAAGCCTTCTCGTTTTGCACTTGAGCAATGAAGGTAGAGAACACAGCATGAGACTCATCCTTGCGGGTTAGAAACTTTACCCATGTCCAGCGGCTATAGTCATCAACGATAACCATCCCATATCTCTTGCCACCTATAGACTCAGTTTTCACTGGTCCAAACAGGTCGATATGCAGAAGTTCTAACGGCCTTGAGGTTGAGACAACATTCTTTGCCTTGAAAGGGACTTTTGTGAATTTGCCTTTCTGACATGCTTCACAAAGAGCGTCTGAAGCGAACTTCAGATTGGGTAAGCCCCTGACAAGGTTTAGCTTGCTCAGCTGAGAAATCTTTCTCATACTGGCATGCCCTAACCGTCTATGCCATACCCACTGCTCTTCATTAACAGACAGAAGGCACTTCACATTCTGAGCCTCCAACTCAGATAATCTGATCTTATAAATGTTGTTCTTCCTCTTGCTGTTAAACAGAACAGAGCCATCGATCTGACTTACAGCCCGGCAGGACTTTTGATTGAATATAACATCATAACCCTTGTCAGCTAATTGACTTATAGACAATAAGTTATGTGTTAAGCCGTCTACCAATAAAACATTATCAATGCATGGACTACTATCTACACAAATAGTACCAGTACCAATAATTTTACCCTTTTCATTTCCTCCGAAGCCAACTTCGCCTCCAGGCTTAAGTTTCAGCTCTCGGAACATACGCTTTTCTCCCGTCATGTGACGCGAGCATCCACTGTCCAGATACCATGATTGGTGTTTCAGTGGAGCTATCAAGGATATCTGCAACATAGATAATCTTGTCCTTAGGTACCCACTTTCTGGGTCCTCTTTTGTTAGTTACCCCAAAGGTTCTGATCACCTTGGGTGTCTCAACATGATATTTTAAAGGAATATTTGCATGATATTTAGTCATAGAGAAAGATCCCTTTTTAAGAGGATTTTTAGCAACTTCAGCAGGTACAGGATCAGGCAATATGGTACCAGAGGGAACAAAGCATTCATACAAAGATTTAGCTTTAGACACAGAAGGTTCATTTCTAATTGGTTTAGAATAGCCAATGCCATGCATTCCATTTCTGCTTACACCATAGATCATTGAAGCCATTAAGCTTCTATCTACGCTTTTAGCTAGGAATCTTTGAAAAGATTTTTCATACTTAGATTCATGCTTACTATCAGAGCCATCGCAGGCAATAACTTCTTCTAACTTTGCAATTTGATTCTTAAGCACAGAGTTAGAATTAACTAAAGCATGGTTATCATTTTTCAAATCAGATATGATTTTCTCATGTTCAGAAGGAGTTTTAGAACCAGCAGATAAGTTCTTTTTCAGCTTCTTATGCTTAGACAACAAGGAGTTATACTTATCCATGATATCAGACAAGGCATGTTTCAGTTCAGAGGTAGAGAAGGAAGCAAATACCTCATTTTCATCGTCAGAGTCTGGATCTCCTTCTGATTCTGAGTCAGAGTCAACAGCTTCCTTTGACTCTGTTCCTTTGTCTTTGACAATAGCCATGAGTCCTTGGACTTCACCATCAGAGTCAACATCCTCTGACTCTGATTCATCGAATGTCACCATCAGACTCTTCTTGGTCTTGAAGTGCTTCTTTGGCTTCTTGTCCTTCTTCAATTTTGGACAGTCACTTTTGTAGTGCCCTGATTCTTTGCACTCAAAGCAAGTGACTTCCTTGATTGATGACTTCTTCTGACCTGAGGATTCAGACTTTCCTCTTGCCTTTCCAGAGCCTTTGAACTTGCTCTGCCTGTGCTTCCAGATGCGGTTGAGTCTCTTGGAGATCAGAGTCAGCTCATCTTCATCAGAATCTTCTGATGCTTCTTCAGATTCTTCTTCTTCAGCTTGAAGAGCCTTTGACTTCTCAACCTTAGCCTTTTCAGATTTGGATTTCAAGGCTATGGACTTTTTCCTCAGATCTTGCATCTCTGAGCGCTTCAGCTCATGGCATTTCAAAATGCTGATGAGTTCTTCTAAACTCATATTCTCAACATCTCTCGTGAGCTCTATTGAGGTCACCAAGGGCATCCAACTTTCAGGAAGACACCTGATGACCCTTATGACATGATCTTTTGTTGTGTAGCTCTTGTTGAGAGGACGTATGCCAGCTACAAGCAGTTGAAATCTGGAGAACATTTCTTCAATGGACTCATTTGGCTCCATGATGAAGGATTCATACTTTTGGATCAAAGACAATGCCTTTGATTCTTTGACTTTCTTGTTTCCTTCATGAGACATCTTCAGAGAATCAAAAATACCTTTAGCAAACTCACGATCTGTAATCTTCTGGTACTCCTCATAGGAGATAGCACTTAGAAGAATTGCTCTTGCTTTGTGATGTTGTGAGTACAGCTTCTTTTGATCTGCAGTCATCTCTGACCTTGGGATCTTCTTGCCATCTGCATCAACTGGACGCTCGTAGCCATCCACAATAATATCCCAGAGATCTGCATCGAAACCCAGAAAGAAACTTTCCAGTCTATCTTTCCAATATTCGAACCTTTGACCGTCGAACATAGGAGGCTTTGCGTTGTAACCATCTCTTTGAGTTTCACTGGTGGTGGCAGCCATTGTTTTTCACACCGGCCCGGATCACTGAACACTGTTAGGTGTGGTAATCAGAACTTGCGCTCTGATACCAATTGAAGGTATGAAAAACGGTAGAAAGGGGGGGGTTTGAATAACGTTTTCAGTACAAAACTACCACCTTAAAGATTTTAACAAATCTTTTCGAGAACTAAGTGCAAAAGATAGAGATAGAAAAGCACACAAGGATTTTATCCTGGTTCACTTGATAAATCACTCAAGCTACTCCAGTCCACCCGTTAAGGTGATTTCTTCCTTCTTAGAATGAAGGCAATCCACTAATCAGGTAAGAGTTACAACTGCACTTGAAACCTACAAGTGACTAACAATTACCCTGACTTAGCTCACACTAAGATTCACTCTCTTAGTCTTCTCTAGGATCCGATCAACCTTGATCTCCTAAAGGAAAATCAAACAACTGTTTGAGGTTGGTGTTTACAAGGGTTTGCTTCTGAATAAGCTGAGTGTAAACTAAATAAATTACAAGATGAAAGAAAGCTTAGAATATTTTGAATGTCTTGCGCGTGTGTTGCTTCTTAGTTTCTTAGCCGCTTCTTTCAATCTTCAGCCTCTATATATACTCCAAGGATTAGGGTTGAGCGTTGCATGGGAAATGCTACCGTTGGAGGGCAGTTCTGGAAAATCCAGCTTCTGCTGTGGCTGAGAACGTTAGGTAGGTCGTCAGGAAGGTACACTGCTTTTGTACTTGGATAGCGACTTGACCTTTTAACCTAGGAGACTTCTGATCAGAGGAATGCTTCGTATAGGAACTTGTGAAGCCGGTTGATCAGAGTCAGAGGGAAAGCACAGATCCTCTAACCATTGTATCTTCTGATTCTGAACTCAGAGGGAAGAACATGGCCTTCAGAGTTTCTTGCTTCTGGACTTCAGAGTTTCCACTATTCAGCTTCTGGATCTTCAGAGTCTTCTACACCATCGGAACATCTGAACCTTCAGTGTTTCTTGGTTGTCAGAGCTTCTGGATCATCAGAGCTTCTAGCGACTGAGTCCTCATCAGAGTTTGTATAGCTTCAGATCTTCTGAAGCTTTTCCACTGTTCATACTGAACATGGTGAATGCGAAAGCGTTGCTTGGGTTACCCTTTATACACAGTGCTTCTGATTTGTGTGAAATTGAGTCAGGGTCAGAGCCTGTAAATAGCACACTCAGAAAAACACGTTAGAGTACCACAATTGTTCATATCAAAAGGTTAACTTGTAATCATCAAAACATAGAGTTGTACTACTAGATCAAAACTTGATCTTACACACTAAGCCAAGTCGAGAGTTCTAAGCTAAAAGATTGAGACTTTGCCCCAAAATGGGTATTTGAGGTAGAATTGATTCCGGCGGAATTCCGGCGACATTACGAAAAAACTAATCCGACAGAAGTGCTCCTGAGCACGTAGGGAAGATGTTTAGACAAAGAAATCAAGCTATTTGGACAATTTTCCAAAAACCTCAAAACTTTGGACACATAAAGACTTAGGAGAAGTCGACAGAAACGACGATCAGAAGAGAGATATAGTTTACCTACCTCAAGGTCTTCGATTAGCAACGATCGGTGAAGCAAACGGGCAAGAATTCGCGAAGATCAACTTCCTCCTCTTCTCCTCTCTTGGCCGCGGTTTTGGGGAAAGAAATGGGTGAGTTTTGCAAAATTTTCATTTTCTAGCTTATAACCTATATATAGTGAAGGAAATGGAGATATTTTGCAAAGTTTGGATAAGGATGCATTGGTGGATGGATAAGGATGGATAGATATTTTTGAGAAGATATTTTGTAAACCGGTACAGATTAGTTTAGACACCGGAGGATTTAACTCATAGAGTTAAAATAAAAATATAAGAGTGATTCCTATTTTTCCGGCTTCATTCTCCGTGAGTTCTAAGATAGGTTTTGGCGACAGAATTCCAAAACTCAACAGAGGTTTCCTTGTATTTTAGGTGACTAACGCAAAGTCGGTGTAAAACTATTTTACCCGATAAGTTACTTTTTGCAGTGGATGTCGGATGAGAAAACTTCCTTCTGAAGAAAGATTAGAAATAACGAGAGAAATAGGCACACGCGGGTGGAATCTTCATTTGAAGCTCCGAATAGAAAAAATCTTCATCGTCCGTCGATCTTAGGTTTCTCGAACTATCAGGGATTCCGTTTCGGCAAACTTCCGAGAATTGGAATTTGACGTTCGTACATTCCAGGGTTTCGCATCGAAATACTTGTTTATAGACGAATAAGAGAAACTCTAACATTTCTCTAAAGATTTTTGGAATTAGTTTCCATCGCGTCCTAAAGTGTAAATTAGCTATTTACTAGTGTCTTTGACCTAAGATTAGGCGAATGTTAGTCGTGCTATACTTTTATCGGTTTTGATACAATCCTTGAACTTTTCCTGAACCTTCTCCTTCATAAATTTATTTCATCCAATAAACTCTTGTTCAGGTTTCCCTTCACGATACATCGAACTTATTCGTTAATAAGGAATTTCACTAATTTATTCTAAGCTTAAAATCTTGGGTCTCACATTACTACCCTCCAAAAAGAAAGTTTCGACCTCGAAACTTACGGTTTAGTAGAAATTCCGGATACTGTTCTTCGATCTGTTCCTTAAGCTCCCATGTAGCATCGCATATGTCCTTGTTCCAAATGATTGTCACCAACACAATCTCTATTCCCCTCAACTGTTTTATCCTTGTGTCACCAATGCTAATTGGCGGCGTTTTCGAAAGACAGTTCATCTTTCAGCTCTATGTCGTCCGGCTCGACCACTCGTGTCGCTTCTATGTTGGAAATAATATTGGTTGGCACTCGGTGCAATCGCACAGCCTTATCCACTTGCTCATTTACTTTCGTTCGTCCGATATTCTGCTTAAAACTCGTACACCTCTGCCATTCCAGAGTGAATGTTCAACTTGTCCTTGTGATCTTCACTCATGTTTCAAAACTTAACTCGATCGCTCTATAACTCATAGACGAACAATTCCCTTGGAATCTACTAGTCCATTAATCATTACCTCTATCTTCGTAACTATCCTTATTCGCACCCTGAAATCAATCTTCTACTTAGTCATCATTCAAATTAAAACTCGACTTGAGTCTTGATACCTTGTGCATCGCTAGACCCAATCCCTTTTAACATCCATTTCTTAAAACTATAACTCCTTCGCAAGCAAACAAATACTTCACGCGAACTTTACCTCCCAACACAACTAGTCCTCGATCCAATCAAATCAGCCTTACCAATCCATCTATCAAAGTCCATTGCCAGTTCTGATTCCGAATATCACCCCCTCAACATTAAGTTGATCAGGCCTAATACCTCGAAGGTGAAGATTTAGAAAAACCCACTAGAACAGTCGATGAGTTCCTATC
Source organism: Lotus japonicus (assembly GCF_012489685.1). Lineage (NCBI taxonomy): Eukaryota > Viridiplantae > Streptophyta > Magnoliopsida > Fabales > Fabaceae > Lotus > Lotus japonicus. Next base: position 35,244,593 of record NC_080044.1, read on the forward strand.
ATCCAGTAGTTTCAATTACCCTAATATTAAATCCTCAATGATGCCGCTACGGAACTACACACTCTCGACATCATACATATACTATCCATACGGAATCTCTCTGAGATTCATCCTTCAGCTTCTAGCTTCTTGTTAAACGCATCGGTGCAAGACTACTTTCTAGGCTTAACGTGTTATTCTAAACCTCGTGTAACTTCTATAGTTTAAACACGAGTAACCGTCAAATAAAGTCTTAATAGGTGTATTAACTATAAGGTCAAAGCTTGAACGGTATAAGCAAGTTAGGTGTGTTGCACATTCTACGAGAGTAATGAAGAGCATGTTGTACTAGAATGAGAAAGAATAGTTAGAAGGTTACCATCGTTTGTGCGCTCTCCTCTGACTAGTCGACCAGCTCCCTCGCCGCACGAGACATAGACTCCTCCCCGTGCAGCAGGATGTCTTCCTCTTACCGTAGGCACAGATGGCTCAACCCTGGTTACATTGCAATCCTTGGCTTGATGCCCCGGGCGATTGCAGTTGAAACATAGAGGTCTCCCGTCTGGACACTTGTTAGAGTGGTGCCCCACCTTCTTGCACCTGTAACACGTTACTTGCTTCCTCGCCCCTTTAGATTTGGCAGGAAGTTTACCCTTCATCTTGTTGTCAGACGGTCCCGCTTGGAACGTCCTACAGTTCACGGCCAAGTGCCCTATCTGGTTGCAATTAAGACATCGAGGCCCTTGGTCCAGACATGCATTAGCATAGTGTCCATTCTTTCCACACCTGAAACATGTCACCTCAGGATGTGCTGATTGGCTTCCTGCCCCTCGAGTGGCAGTAGTCGAAGACTTAAAAGATCTTGGGGTAAAACCCCTCTCCTTCGGATGCTGATACGGCCCCAACTGACGGTACTCCTGAGAACCTGACCTCACTGGTCCTCCAGTTCCAGCTCGGTCCAACCTACTTTGCTGGTATTGGGACGCCTCGATTAGCGGTTGAGGTTGTTCACGTGCAGCCTCCTTAGCGTGTCTGTAAGCGTCTTCAGCAGCCTGATTCATCATTGCCTCAATCATGGTAGCTATTGCCTTCGCCATACGGTCGGGGTTTACCATCCTATGCTTAGTCAAACAAACAGTTAGTACTCATCATAAGATAGTCTCTGGCACAACTATACAATATGATTAAGCAATAACTTCAACCAATTCTAAGCGAAAAAATCGCTTGGCAGACAATCAATTTTTACTCTTTACAGAGTCACACAACCTAGCACAGAAGACTTATTCCCCAAAGACTCCCGAAAGACTCGACAAGCTCTGATACCACAATGTAACACCCCGATTTCAGTGGCGTCACTTTAGTAACTCAAAATAAAATAAAGCGAAAAAGCAGGTATTTTTTTTTCGTTTGGTTTAAATAAAATGACTTGTCGAAATAAAGACTCAACCCAATCGCGATTAACAGCGATTAATATACAATACAAGCACAGCCCTCGCTGCAACTAAAAACATCGTCACGAGTGACCTCCAGTGACGGAAAGGTAGTGCCCGTGGGCAAATATGTACAAACTAAAACAAAAGGTTAAGTATTCTGAATACAGTCCTCCAACGAAAGTAAGTCGGCCCAAAACGGCCTCAAAAGACTTCCTACGTCCGACAAACTCCCTGTGATCCTCATGGAAGGGAATCACACGAAAAGCTAATAGTCGGGGACCTGCCCTGCCCCAAAATAAGGAATGACAATCAGAGCTATGACTCTAACAACCAACTCAAAGACTCTAACCACCCATAACCCACACTACTTTCATCGACCCTTCCTCGATCAGGCCTGAAGTCCGGGTCCTCGTCGAAAGCTTCAGTAATAGTCATTACGCTCCTGGTCCTCCTCGAGTGACGAGTCATCACGAATCGGCTGACGGACGCCTGGCAGCAGGCCGACCGCCCAAACACAAACATACAAACAAAGCCAAGGCGCTAGGGTCAACTTACAGAATACAATAGATATACAACCAACATGCGATAAAGGGGGTATATATATGTTGTATATATACATATAAGTTATGCGTTGCCTACCCTAAGGTATATACATGACATGTTATCAAATCTCTTACACAATTCTATCATCAAAACACATAACGATGTTTATCAACATCAAATCATCAAGTCTCAACAATTATAGTTAGAGTGCATGATATGTCATACAACGGTAATCATAATAAGATGCATGGTGTGCCAATGCAGAATATGCTGACACAAACCCGAATAACGTCACTCTGCTTGGCGACGGGACAAACCAGAGTGGTATTGCCACTTAAAGGCTGGGCACCTCGAGACGGTCGTAACACTGGCCTCGTGTTTAACCATTTCTGCTCGGGCGTCCCTTATCACCTTTGGCTATAGTCAAGACGGTACAAACTCTACATGGTTCGACCATTTCTGCTTGCTATGCCGGACATCAACAGGCACGATACAACTCTACATGGATGATCGTTACCTCCTGTTGTGCCAGGTATAATCAGGACCGATTCAACTCTACACGGCTGATCGTTGCTTCCTGCTATACCGAAGTACTCCACTTGGCACTTCATCGCGTGTATGCATGGGTGCAATATGATTAGCAAAACAACGATTCGTCCTCACAGGTAAAAATTGGTTCATTGACCAAAGGCTTCTACAACGAGAACCCTAGGCTATAGTCAAGTCGGTTGTGACCCTACGGGTTTAACCATTCTGCTTGCTACGCCAGACATCAACAGGCACGATACAACTCTACACGGCTGACCGTCACTACCTGTTGTGTCAAGTGTACTCTACTAGGTACCTTACTAACGCCCAGACCCTTGGCTAAAGCCCGTCTTCAAATTCTTCCCTATAAAATGAGTTCCCTTAAAACAATAGTTCTCTTATTAGGTAAAATGTTCCATCGTGAATTAGTCCATTATGTCGTTAATTCCAAAGTTCAGTTTTTCATTTCCAACACCTTTCAAAATAAAGTTCCCAAAGCTAGGATCACCGACCCATTCCCGTTTTTCCAAACTCACTTTCATTCCTAAGTCTTTTCCGTTGAATCATCGTCATTAATTAAAAACATTATATTCTTAATAAATATATTATGGATTTATTTACATAAAACAGATTATGATTATTTTCGGTCCAAAACTCTATAAGTTCAAAGTTCCCATCAAACCCAAACAACTCCCCAAGAAAACACTAGATCCCCTAGAACAATGAAGGTTCGAACCTTGGTCCGACCTAACAAACGTTCCCAAAACAAACCCGTCCTTGTCATGACGAAGGTAAGTGTATTCTACACTCCCAAAAGTGGTATCAAAATGCACGAATATAGTCAGCACAATTTAATCATAACGCAAATACATCAAGCTCTATCGAGCGATGAATCAATATGGCAGTGCTGTAAACATAACCTTGTCATATCCACTAGAAAGCGATAAGACAGAAACCAGTAAACGGCCGAAGCCTCTCAGAAAACGGAGACACACGTCTCATATAAGTTCACTCGGCCGAAGCCTCCAGAAAACATTTTCCAGTTCAAAACGATAAACAATACCCAAGCAATATTCAATATCAAGCAATACTCAAGTCGAAGTTATCGACGCCTACAATACAAATAGCTAGTAAGTAAGTTGCCCTAACCTGTTGGTTTTCCAGCTCGCTCCTTGGTCTTTCCTTCACGATCTTCCTCCTCAAGTCCTCCGAATTCCTCAAACGAACCTTAAAGCAATTTCACAGAAATCAATCACAATGAGTCAGAAACTCAGCAAACAATAAGTCCTAGGGTCACACGGAACACTACAACTCCGTGGTACGACAATCTAACGCGTTAGGACAAGTTTTCGAAAAAGTCGGATTTCCTCCCCCCCCTTGGTATAGCTCTCGGCCACTTTTCCTAATTGGGAGGGTCGATTTTTCTTCGATCAAACTTGGTTCCTAGGTTAACATAAGCCGTAACTAAGACGGTTCTAAGCTCGGAAAAATTTTCGGATCGAAAACTGGCATAGGGGTAGTTTGGTCATTATTTTAAACTCAGAATTTCAAAACTGGATTTTTGAAAAACAAATTGGATGGAGACGTCAATAACGACGTTTATGACAACTAATCCTACTAGCACTAAGCCAAGTCGAGAGTTCTAAGCTAAAAGATTGAGACTTTGCCCCAAAATGGGTATTTGAGGTAGAATTGATTCCGGCGGAATTCCGGCGACATTACGAAAAAACTAATCCGACAGAAGTGCTCCTGAGCACGTAGGGAAGATGTTTAGACAAAGAAATCAAGCTATTTGGACAATTTTCCAAAAACCTCAAAACTTTGGACACATAAAGACTTAGGAGAAGTCGACAGAAACGACGATCAGAAGAGAGATATAGTTTACCTACCTCAAGGTCTTCGATTAGCAACGATCGGTGAAGCAAACGGGCAAGAATTCGCGAAGATCAGCTTCCTCCTCTTCTCCTCTCTTGGCCGCGGTTTTGGGGAAAGAAATGGGTGAGTTTTGCAAAATTTTCATTTTCTAGCTTATAACCTATATATAGTGAAGGAAATGGAGATATTTTGCAAAGTTTGGATAAGGATGCATTGGTGGATGGATAAGGATGGATAGATATTTTTGAGAAGATATTTTGTAAACCGGTACAGATTAGTTTAGACACCGGAGGATTTAACTCATAGAGTTAAAATAAAAATATAAGAGTGATTCCTATTTTTCCGGCTTCATTCTCCGTGAGTTCTAAGATAGGTTTTGGCGACAGAATTCCAAAACTCAACAGAGGTTTCCTTGTATTTTAGGTGACTAACGCAAAGTCGGTGTAAAACTATTTTACCCGATAAGTTACTTTTTGCAGTGGATGTCGGATGAGAAAACTTCCTTCTGAAGAAAGATTAGAAATAACGAGAGAAATAGGCAAGCGCGGGTGGAATCTTCATTTGAAGCTCCGAATAGAAAAAGTCTTCATCGTCCGTTGATCTTAGGTTTCTCGAACTATCAGGGATTCCGTTTCGGCAAACTTCCGAGAATTGGAATTTGACGTTCGTACATTCCAGGGTTTCGCATCGAAATACTTGTTTATAGACGAATAAGAGAAACTCTAACATTTCTCTGAAGATTTTTGGAATTAGTTTCCATCGCTTCCTAAAGTGTAAATTAGCTATTTACTAGTGTCTTTGACCTAAGATTAGGCGAATGTTAGTCGTGCTATACTTTTATCGGTTTTGATACAATCCTTGAACTTTTCCTGAACCTTCTCCTTCATAAATTTATTTCATCCAATAAACTCTTGTTCAGGTTTCCCTTCACGATACATCGAACTTATTCGTTAATAAGGAATTTCACTAATTTATTCTAAGCTTAAAATCTTGGGTCTCACAAGTGGGAAGAGGGAAAAGATAATCCCCGATTTATTGAGTTATCGATACTTGCTTTTGGAAATCGACCTACCTATAACACCTTAGGATTACCCTAGGATAGTTAGAGTAAACAATTAAATAATGATAATAGAATAGGCAAGTGATCCCTTTTTCTCTAAGCGATTTAAAAAGTACATAACCATTAAACGACGGATTAGAACTCCCGCTTGTATTCCTAAAACTACTTGATCTTGTCAAAGATCCCACCTCTAAAATAATTATGGTGTACTTACTCTAAGTAAGGCAGCAGATGCTTGTTTCTAATTTATTAGAAACTTAATGGAAGTATAAAGGGGAGATGATTGATACTTGAAAATACACTTAAGGAGCAATAAGGAGTAGGAAAGTACTGTCACTACCACTAAGAGAGTGGGAATACAGAGACGCCAAAGGTGGTCATGTTCAGAGACGAATTGACCCGGGATTTACGTGATGGCCCTACCTCTCCATCATCTACCGGCAGGGTCCCGGAAAGGTCGACCTGATGTGATGTAACAAGGACCGCATAGTCGTGTACTTCTGTCTGTGAGCTACTGAGCAATCATTGTCCGGTAAAGAGTGGACTGTAAGGAGTGTCCATGTTCCCGAGACGACTTTCCGAAGATAACGAAGCAATAGCTTCGTAACCTAACAACTAGGTCTTGGTCTTCATATATAGTCGTTCCTCAGGTCTTGTCTTCAATGGGCTTGAGTAACAAAGAGTCCATAACATAATCAGGAAGTCAATCTTATTTAATTAGCAACAGATCTCTTATTACTAAGATTTGAACAAAAGATAAACCTTCCACAAATAACCATTAGATCAAATCTACTAGAATCAATTTGATCACCCTCAATCAATCCATCATGTAGCGCAGAAGCCTTATAACAATTCCTATTTTGTTGACCACATGATCAATCCAACGCTTTGGAAAGACAGCTCTTAAACAAACACAGCAGGCCCACAGGGACATATGTGACAGCCAAGATGTTACAACATCGAGTCCCCCAACTAGCACAAAACCACTTAGCTAAAATTTAGACAATCCAAGACAAAGGAACAACAGAATTGACCCAGGATTTACGCGATGGCCCTATCTCTCCATCAGCTACCGGCAGGGTCCCGGAAAGGCCGGCCTGATGTGAGGTAACAAGGACCGCATAGTCATGTACTTCTGTCTGTGAGCTACTGAGCGATCATTGTCCGGTAAAGAGTGGACTGTAAGGAGTGCCAATGTTCCCGAGACGACTTTCCAAAGATAACGAAGCAATAGCTTCGGGCCCTAAAACATACTCAACACATGATAAAGGAAAATAAATTAAAAAGGTTGGCGATGAACTCACCATTTCCTACGAAGTAGTGAGAGAAGTCAATTCGAAGGACGGAGATATAAGGCAGAATTAATCACATTACGTTACTACTTGTGTTTGCTAACATGTTTGTATTTTATGATATGTTGGGTTACGTTTTAACGCTTATCTTATCTGATGTGTATTATTGTGCAAGTTGCGTATGACTCACCCTTGCACTTATTTTTATAAAAGCAGATAGCAGGTGTGACAATGAGCTTCCCTCCAGTCCTCGCGATCCACGCTGATTTCTCGTCCCGTGCAGGCTGGCATGTTGACCCAGTTACCGGATACTGCTTTTATTAGGGACTCCCTATGGTGTTCTCATTCTCTCTGCCGACCCATGCTCAGCACGTTGGTCCGCAGAATCCAGGTAGTCCACAAGTGCCATACCCACAGGCAGGCGAGCCTATGGAGATCGGAGAGCCTATCCCAGTAGTACCAGTCGCCGTGGTGAGCCCACAGGTACCCAGATCAGAGAGTTCCGCAGACCCAGGAGTCTATGGGATCTCCTCCACCCCGGAGGAACTTGTCTTGCTTTCGGGTCATGGCCCGCAAACGAGTGAGATCCCCTAGATTCTCCCGAGATGCCAGGATTTATCGTCGCAGATTTCGGAGAGGCGAAGCGTCCGGAGTCAGAGAGTCAGAGCAGGGTCCGACAGCAGAGCCTGGGTCAGTGCCAGCAGCCAGCGGGGGAGTCAGTGAGGAGGATCCGGAGGATCCGAGGGGATGAAGCCATATGGTCCAAGTTTCTGATGATGATGATGATCTATGTTCCTTTCTGTATTTTGATTACATGTACCAGACTATGCGCTTGAGGGCGCTATGTCCTCTTTATGTGTTGTCTTTTTATTTGTAGACTTATGCGGTGGATCCGCCCACCAACTATGCATCTTATGTAAAATCTGGGTGGTTTATATCGTTATTCTCCGTAGTCTTAGGTTAGGAGGTCGAAATGCCTGGGGGATGAAAAGGGAATGCTCGAGTAATCTTTACTCTTGCGATCCCGACCTGACGAGATAATAGTGAGTAGAAAAAAAAAAAAAAAACTACCCAAAATTACGTTGCGTGCTCACTCCTAAGTGATGGAATAAGGTGAAGTCGTCACTTAAGGAGGGGGATGCCACAGGATATAGAAGTGTCAACGAATGATTTTGAAGGGATCAAGACCCACAAGGATGATCCCATAGTGGTCATGGTAAGGATCAATAGTTTCAACGTAAGGCTAGTACTCTTGGATAAGGGCATCTCGGTGATATAATCTACGGCGACACGGTCGGCCTTGAGCCTTCAATCACCCACTTCTTTTTCTTCTACGCCGTAGAACCCAAGTCTCTGCGGTCCCGCGGTTGGGTTTCTCTAAAATCCCGCGCCGGGCGCCAGCTTCTCCACGCTTATAAGAGTAACGCGAAACACGGTTTTGCACGCCGGTACTTCCGTGTAATTGTCCATCCCTCGTATCCCGAGGTCTTAACCTTGTGATACGAGACCGCCCTTTTTCCCTTTTACTGGACTGAGGCCCCCCATAATGATACCAAAATATCAGAGGCATCGTTGAGCGACGAAGACAAGATCATCCTTAGCATCTTCGCCAAATTCCCCATCCTCGAATGCTCCAAACTGCTAAAGGTTGCTCGTGAAAACATCTTTTCCCAGTTTTTAGGTCACGAACTCTCCTCGCCACGAATCATTTCATGCTTTCTCCTTATGTCGTTCGACATATATTTTGCAACTTTTCCTTTAATTCCTTTAATATCGCTAACGTTTGCTTTCCATTTTCAGGAGAAATGAAGTTCACCAAAGCCGAGCTAATGAGCGCTCTTGCTGCTAAGGTTGTACAATTTCCCCTCGAGTACAAGAGATTTTGTTTGGTTTTCAGCATCCAGATATAGTTGTGTCGTCGGTTGATTTTTAAGCGATCAAGACCCAAAAGGATGATCACATAGTGGTAATGGAAAGGATGAATAGTTTCAACGTAAGGCAAGTACTAAGGCAGCTCGGCGGATATAATCTACGGCGACGCGGTCGGCCTTGAGCCTACAATCACCCACTTCTTTTTCTTCTACGCTGTAGAACCTAAGTCTCTGCGGTCCCGGGCTTGGGTTTCCTAAAATCCCGCGCCGGGCGCCAGCGTCTCCACCCTTATAAGAGTAACGCCAAAGATGGTTTTGCCCACCGGTACTTCCGTGTAATTGTCCATCCATCGTATCCCGAGGTCTTAACCTTGTGACACGGGACCACCCTATTTCCCTTTTACTCTACCGAGGCCCCCCATGATGTTCCCAAAATGTCGGAGGCATCGTTGAGCGACGAAGACAAGATCATCCTCATCTTCTTCGTCAAATTCTCCATCCTCGAAAGCACCCTACAGCTAAAGGCTGCTCGTGAAAACATCTTTTCCCAGTTGTTAGGTCACGATCTCTCCTAGCCACGAATCCTTTCATGCTTTCTCTTTATGTCGTTCGACATATATTCTGCTAGTTTTCCTTTAATTCCTTTAATTTCGCTAACGTTTTGCTTTCTCTTTTCAGGAGAAATGAATTTCACCAAAGCCGAGCTGATGAGCGCTCTTGCAACCAAGGTTGTACAATTTCCCCCCGAGAACAAGAGATTCTGTTGGGTTTTCAACATCTGGATATAGAAGTGTTAACGAATGATTTTGAAGGGATCAAGACCCACAAGGATGATCCCATAGTGGTCATGGTAAGGATCAATAGTTTCAACGTAAGGCTAGTACTCTTGGATCAGGGCAGCTCGGCGGATATAATCTACGGCGACGCGGTCGGCCTTGAGCCTTCAATCACCCACTTCTTTTTCTTCTACGCCGTAGAACCCAAGTCTTTGCGGTCCCACGCTTGGGTTTCTCTAAAATCCCGCGCCGGGCGCAAGCGTCTCCACCCTTATAAGAGTAACGCCAAACACGGTATTGCACGCCGGTACTTCTGTGTAATTGTCCGTCCCTCGTATCCCGAGGTCTTAACCTTGTGACACGGGACCGCCCTTTTTTCCCTTTTACTGGACCGAGGCCCCCCATAATGTGACCAAAACATCGGAGGCATCGTTGAGCGACGAAGACAAGATGATCCTTAGCTTCTTTGCCAAATACCCCATGCTCGAATGCTACAAACTGCTAAAGGCTGCTCGTGAAAACATCTTTTCCCAGTTTTTAGGTCACGAATCTCCTCGCCACGAATCATTTCATGCTTTCTCCTTATGTCGTTCCACATATATTCTACCACTTTTCCTTTAATTCCTTTAAATTCGCTAACGTTTGCTTTCCTTTTTCAGGAGAAATTAAGTTCACCAAAGCCGAGCTGATGAGCGCTCTTGCTGCTAAGGTTGTACAATTTCCCCCCGAGTACAAGAGATTATGTTGGGTTTTCAACATCCGGATATAGAAGTGTTAACGAATGATTTTAAAGGGATCAAGACCCACAAGGATGAACCCATAGTGGTCATGGTAAGGATCAATAGTTTCAACGTAAGGCTAGTACTCTTGGATCAGGGCAGCTCGGCGGATATAATCTACGGCGACGCGGTCGGCCTTAAGCCTTCAATCACCCACTTCTTTTTCTTCTACGCTGTAGAACCCAAGTCTCTGAGGTCCCACGCTTGGGTTTGTCTAAAATCCCGCGTCGGGCGCAAGCGTCTCCACCCTAATAAGAGTAACGCCAAACACGGTTTTGCACGCCGATACTTCCGTGCACTTGTTTGTCCCTCGTATCCCGAGGTCTTAACCTTGTGACACGGGACCGCCCTTTTTCCCTATTACTGGACCGAGGTCCCCCATAATGTTACCAAAACATCGGAGGCATCGTTGAGTGACGAAGACAAGATCATCCTTAGCTTCTTCGCCAAATACCCCATGCTCGAATGCTACAAACTGCTAAAGGCTGCTCATGAAAACATTTTTTCCCAGTTTTTAGGTCACGAACTCTCCTCGCCTCGAATCATTTCATGCTTTCTCCTTATGTCGTTCCACATATATTCTGCCACTTTTCCTTTAATTCCTCTTGTTTCGCTAACGTTTTGCTTTCCCTTTTCAGGAGAAATGAATTTCACCAAAGCCAAGCTGATGAGCGCTCTTGCTGCTAAGGTTGTACAATTTCCCCCCGAGTACAAGAGATTCTGTTGGGTTTTCAACATCCGGATATAGAAGTGTTAACGAATGATTTTGAAGGGATCATGACCCACAAGGATGATCCCATAGTGGTCATGGTAAGGATCAATAGTTTCAACGTAAGGCTAGTACTCTTGGATCAGGGCAGCTCAGCGGATATAATCTACGACGACGCGGTCGGCCTTGAGCCTTCAATCACCCACTTCTTTTTCTTCTACGCCGTAGAACCCAAGTCTCTGCAGTCCCACGCTTGGGTTTCTCTAAAATCTCGCGCCGGGCGCAAGCGTCTCCACCCTAATTGTAAGACCCTACTTTGATGAATAAAATTATTTAGTTTAGAATAAATAATAAAGTATGGTTTGCTTATGATTTGTGAATTCCCTTGATGCCTTGTAGTGTGAAGTATTATTAATATGGAAGTGATAATGGTACTTAAGGGCTAGGATATAATTTTTATAAGGTCAAGGATCCCAAGATGAATGAGTTTGAGTTGCTTGGAGGCCAAGCATGGTGCCATGGCCGAATTCCATGAGGAAGGAATGAGGGAAGACTTGTTTGACTTGGTTGTGCTTAATTTGTGGTAATGATTTGGGGGTTATGTCTCCTTAGTCAATGCAAATCAGTTTTGTTGAGGGAATAATGAGAAATTGATGAGCATTAATTTCATGTCTCATTTCAAATTGAAAGAAAAGGTTGTGAATGCCCTTGGAGTCTATATAGGCCGCGGGTTTGAGGGTAAAAGGGGGAGAGATTTTCAGATTTTGGAGTGAACAAAAGGAGAGAAGAATTAGAAACCCTCTTCACATTTTCATCACTTCACACATTCAGCAAAAGAAAGAAAGAAAGAGAGAGTGAGAGAGAGAGAGAGAAAGGCCGTGGAAGAGAAGAAGAAAAGAAGGAAAGAAGAAGAAGAAGAAGAAGAAGAAGAAGAAGAAGAAGAAGAAGAAGAAGAAGAAGAAGAAGAAGAAGAAGAGGAAGCCGTGGAGGAGCAAGGGTGAGGAGGAGATTTTGAGCAAGGAGAGAGCTTTTCATTCATCCTTTTCATTATCTCTCTCATTCCAATCAGCCAAGGTAAGGGTAGAGTCTAGGTTTCTTGATGAAAATTTCATGAAAGCATGATTAAGGGTTGAATCTTTATGATGATGAATGATGTATGAGAATGCATGAGGGGTTTAGGGCTTGATTATCAGCCATATGCTCGTGATGCCTACTGTTTAAGATGATGAGATGATGGATGCCATGCCTCTTTGCAAATCACTATTATAGATGTCACCCTTGCTATGAGTTTTGCTTAGATCCGATTCATGATGATTCATATGCCTAAGATTGATTAAATTCTTAATGATTATGATGAGATGTTGCTACTGGAATTTAGAGGAGGAATATGTGCTGTATGTTTGCTGGAACATGGCCTAGAAACCTTGGACTCAAATGGTTAGAAATTAATTTGAAGGTAAAAGTATCACTGCCAGTTTTCTGTACTGGACAGCGAGCTTCAGAGCCTAATATCACCTAATTCTGGGTCTCAGATGAAAAAGTGATAAACTATAAAGTTGTAGATTTTCAAAATAGATTTCCAGGCATGTATAGTATGTCAATTTCGGCTGAGAAATGAATTCTGGAGACCAGTTTTAATGCACACTGTTCCTGCTGTCTAAATGCTAGGGTTCGAGTAGAAGAGGAACTTGGACAGCAAGGAGCAGATTATCCAAGCTTCATTCTTCCATTCTTTTCAGATCAAGAAATCAAGGTAAGGGCTGATCTCTAGGACATGGGTAGAGTTTAGGGATTTCTATGTGAAAAGCTATGATTTCATGTGTACAAAAATGCGGTTTTGATGGATTTTTCTTTAACCTTTTGATGTACTGTTGGTTGCTGATTGCTACATGAAATTTTACTATGTTTGTGAAGCTTGGGTGATGCCATGATCAGTAGGTTAATGTTTGGCAAATGACCCTAGGTCTTGTGTATGGAAACCATGAGTTTATGCCAAATTTGCCTAGATTTTTACATGATTTTAACATGCAAATTGTAACATGATCAGTTCTGGAATTTTGTGAGAAATTGCTTATTGTTGATTGGCTGGACATTGGCTTGTGAACTTGATATGGAGGGAAGAAAGTGTTTTTGAAAACCCTAGAGCCCCTTAGGGTTCGGCCAAACCATTTTCGTGGTTGTCGGCAAGTTTTCTTACTTCCATATCAAGCACAAGTTTATGTGATGGCTTGATTGATGAGGTTGCCATGACTTAAGTGTTGATGTGCATGAGAATATGACTATGTGCTTGATATTTCTTATTTGATGCCTGATTTGAATATTGCCAAAAGGTCGCTCATCCAGCTGTAATTCCTTTTGGTGCTGTGATTATTACTGTCATTTAAGTTGCATTATCCGCTGTTGAAAATGTTAAGACTCTAGGTTGACTATTAGAGCCCTAACAAAGAGAATTGAGATTTAATCGCTTGCAAGTAAAATGTGATGTAATTGGAACATAGGTCTAGTGATGACTATGGACCATGAGAACGATGGTACCGTTAGAGACAAACGGTTACTTGCACGCGAGGGTGTTTTGTGGGTTGTACGGTGTGTCCCCACGTGATTTGGTTGACTGCGGTCACCTTGTGATTCTGTGGGCGGACGGTGTGTCCGGCGGACGGTGTGTCCCCCCACATGATTGAGGGTTGTACGGTGTGTCCCCTCCGAGAATTGTTCATCTGCGGATGATCGTGATTATGGCCATTGGTGTTGAGGTGGTTGTGTGAATGGTGAGGTCGTTAGCCTAACTGAACTTAGGTGACTGACTGTGATATAACGTAAAGATTATGCTTATTATACCTGGTTATTTATGAGAATACATGAACATGTGAATGTTTCTATGAGAACATGTGATCTGACCCTGTTATTTGTTTATGTGTTTATTTGGGGGGGGGGGGGGTAGATGGTGACCACCACGATATTGGAGACTATCGTGAGATGGGAGATCGTTCTGAGTAGGCCAGCGGAAGACCGACTCTGGGAGACCGACGGTTTCGGAGTCCGGAGAGTCTACGTCGGCGATGCGAAGCTCTTAGGGAGGAACAGATCTGGGACGGTTGTGGAGAGGCAGATCCTTAGGGATGGGACTGTTGTGCTGCCACATCCTCCCGCTAGGTTTCATCAGACTACAGTGGACGAGGAGGAAGAAGATCCTTCGGAGGACACTACAGTGGAGTCACAGTTGGTCGAGGAAGAGGAGGCAGTGGAGTCTTCACCACCAGAGGCCAAGTCGGGAGTCTGTGCGCAGCGTCCAAAGTGCTTTAGAGTGGGACCTCGGAAGAGCGTTGTAAGACCCGGTTTTAGGGCATACTATTTTTAATAATAATATTAAATAATATTCTGTGAATTGCTTGTGCTATATGTGATATTATGCCTTTTAAAAAGGTGATTAATCGTTAGAAGAAATATTAAGTCCTAGAAACCTCTAGACGTTGATGAGCGCGACGATACGAGCATTTTGACTATAATATTGCTAGGGTTCGGCGACGGCGACTTTTAGGTCAAAATCGACCCGACAGCAGCGATGAGTTGGCAAATCGAGTCGACGAGGACGATTTCGTGGGCCGCACCTTATGGGGAGGTGCTGGGCATGATTTTAAGAATATTCTAGGAGAGAATATTCCTTGGTTTTATTTTTGAAGGTTTTATTTAAATAAAATGCATTTAAATAATTTTAGCCTATGGTTTAATATCAAAATTAATTCTGAAAATATTTTTGAGGCATCATGGAGCTGGTGCACGAATGTTTGGAGCCAAAATTTTTTGATGAGGATTTTTGATTTTAAAATTGAAGTTTTGGGTGCATTTAGGAGGGAAATGGTGCATTTAATGCATTAATTATTTTGGGGTTTTTATTTAAATTATTATTTTAAAAATTTTTGGTAAAAATCTGAGCATGGAGAGTGTGTGGTCGGCCAAGACTTGTGGAGGAAGGAAAAAGAAGACTTTTGCAAAAATTTCCTTTTCTAGCTAGGTTTCATGATGGAGAGAAATTAGGGATTTGATTCTTTGACTTTCTAATTGATGTGGGATTGATTTCTAAATTTTTAAAACTTTAAGGGATCTCTCCAAATCTGATTGGAAACCCTTGTGATTCAGATTTAATTATTTTAAATAATTAGGGATTTAAATGCTAATTTTTCTGGGGTTTAATTAGGAAATAAACCCAAATTTGAGGGCTAAATGTGGGGAGCTTGGAAAGCTCTAGAAACCCTGGGTTGGGTTGAAGAAAGGGGCGGCCATGGGCCTCACTTGGAGAGGAAGAAAAGCAATTAATGCTTTGCTCTCACATCTCAGTATAAATAGAGAGCTCCTCCCTCTCATTTTCTTCACATCAAGCTCATTTGCTCTCTTCTCTCCTTAGCTGTGAGCTTCTCCTCCTTCTCTTGTCTTTCTTTATTTTTATTGCTTTAGTTTCTAAGCCTTGAGCAAGGCCATTCTCGATATGCTCTGTGGTTGCAGCTTAAGCTGATCTGCCAAAAACCAGAAGAGAATGATCTTGATCGAGTTGCTTAGGAATATTTATGATTTTGGGGGTTTTTCTTAAGAAATTCATGATGTTCTTATAACGTTCTTATGATCTTCAAACAATTATTTTAGAAAAGAGGTTTTGATCTTATGAAAGAGAAAGTTTTGATTTTTCAAGGTTTTTAAGATAGTATTTTTGAAACGACGGGGAAGGGATATATTATCGCTAAACGACTACTAATTCGTACCGTTACTCTGTCCACATGACTAGGAAGTTCGGAGCGAGCGTGACCCCGCCAAATCCAAAGTCCTAGGATGTGTTCTGCTGTGACTAAGGTAAGGGCACTTCGGCCTCGGCCTAGATAAATTGTTTGTGATTGTGATTGTTAGCAAGCATGATGCTAGGACTATTGATGATGTATGTGCTAGATATGCTATATGATGATGCAATAAATGCTAGCTAGTGTTATTATGAACATGTCTATATGCCTAGGGTGTTAGCTATATTTATTGCTATGCATGCAAGTTATTATGCGATGATATGTTGTTCATAAGAGATGAACATGATGGGCTTAGGGCCTAGTGATGATGACTGACTTGCATGACATGCATTTGTGGGCCAAGTGACCTGGACTGGGCTTGGTTGGCCACGGCTGGTGACCTGGACTGGGCTAGTCAGTGGTGACGTTCAGGGGATGGACCTGAACAAAGGACGAACGTGAAACGGCAGTGCGTTGGAGAGGTCCAACCCCGATCATCAAGCTGTTGGGCAGCGGTGTGTTGGAGGTGTCCAACCCCGAACGTGGAGTCGTGTTCGTCCTGCCTTTCCATGAGGGATTGGCTTATGGATATCCAAAGCGTCTGCATGCATGTGCACGAGCATTGACTAACAATAAACTATGAGATAGTTCCCTATACTTGTGAAACTTAGAATTATGAGATAGTTCCCTATACTTGTGAACCTTAGAACTTAATATTGTTGGATTTATTAATCCAGCGTCACCCTTAGGATTCGATGGGCTTAACATCCCACCCCATGGCGCTTAACATCGCAGCCCCTTGAGGACTCTGTGCTATAAGGAAATAAAGTTGCGCCCTCACTAACAGCAATTGCTTTTGGCGTAGTGGTAAGCGCTTGATCCAATAAGTGGTATCAGAGCAAGGTCATGGGTTCGAATCCCCCGGCTAACACTGGGGGGGAGATTGTTGGATTTATTAATCCAGCGTCACCCTTAGGATTCGATGGGCTTAACATCCCACCCCATGGCGCTTAACATCGCAGCCCCTTGAGGACTCTGTGCTATAAGGAAATAAAGTTGCGCCCTCACTAACAGCAATTGCTTTTGGCGTAGTGGTAAGCGCTTGATCCAATAAATATAGTTCCCATATTTGTGAATGGTAGCATAGTGAAGAACTCGTGATTGATAGGGTAGTATACCCTACTTATGATGTGTGTGTGTGTTAGAAGTTGACCCTTGCTTGTTTGCTTGTTTGCTGTTTGTTGTTTGGGGCGCTTAACGCCTAGACAACAAGCATGCGTGTGATCAGTCGAGATGCGACCCTATCTCTGCTTGATGTGGACGACGGCAAGGCTCGAGACATCGACTGCGCGACTTATGGTTCAGCTATGGGATTGGCGAGAGCAGAGGATGCGAGACGATATGATGCGAGCGCCGGAGGAGGCCTTGGAGGTCACGCGACCTATGAGTCGGGTATTGAGGGTGATAATTGAGTCTGTACTTGGGGGTGGGCTGAGTTTGTTTATAGGGTTCGAACCTAACCTAGAGACCTTCTTGTGGTGTTGGCTCGGGGGCGGTCGAACACTAGTTTAATCATTATGTTGTAATTTGAAAGAATCATTGTACGCTTCCAAAGCTTTTATTAATAAAATGAATTATTCAGCCTATTTCTCATGTTACAACTTTTTATTTGTAAGCAATGTTATTGAAAAGTTTTATTCCAACGAAAATTTATACAAATTTTTGGAAAAAGGTTACTAAAGTGACCCTCGAGAAATCGGGGCTTTACATAGTTGTATCAGAGCCGACCTCTCCCAGTACGGTGTGGTTCAGGGACGAACCAAGCGGAAGTTGGTGGGCCTGTGACGCCCGGGCCGACGAGGGCGGGGAGTGATCGCCGGTGCAGTGAGGCACGGACAAGGAGCGGCTCCTGGCAAGCTTCTAGGCGGAGGGGTGAAGGTATGAAAAACGGTAGAAAGGGGGGGTTTGAATAACGTTTTCAGTACAAAGCTACCACCTTAAAGATTTTAACAAATCTTTTCGAGAACTAAGTGCAAAAGATAGAGATAGAAAAGCACACAAGGATTTTATCCTGGTTCACTTGATAAATCACTCAAGCTACTCCAGTCCACCCGTTAAGGTGATTTCTTCCTTCTTAGAATGAAGGCAATCCACTAATCAGGTAAGAGTTACAACTGCACTTGAAACCTACAAGTGACTAACAATTACACTGACTTAGCTCACACTAAGATTCACTCTCTTAGTCTTCTCTAGGATCCGATCAACCTTGATCTCCTAAAGGAAAATCAAACAACTGTTTGAGGTTGGTGTTTACAAGGGTTTGCTTCTGAATAAGCTGAGTGTAAACTAAATAAATTACAAGATGAAAGAAAGCTTAGAATGTTTTGAATGTCTTGCGCGTGTGTTGCTTCTTAGTTTCTTAGCCGCTTCTTTCAATCTTCAGCCTCTATATATACTCCAAGGATTAGGGTTGAGCGTTGCATGGGAAATGCTACCGTTGGAGGGCAGTTCTGGAAAATCCAGCTTCTGCTGTGGCTGAGAACGTTAGGTAGGTCGTCAGGAAGGTACACTGCTTTTGTACTTGGATAGCGACTTGACCTTTTAACCTAGGAGACTTCTGATCAGAGGAATGCTTCGTATAGGAACTTGTGAAGCCGGTTGATCAGAGTCAGAGGGAAAGCACAGATCCTCTGACCATTGTATCTTCTGATTCTGAACTCAGAGGGAAGAACATGGCCTTCAGAGTTTCTTGCTTCTGGACTTCAGAGTTTCTACTATTCAGCTTCTGGATCTTCAGAGTCTTCTACACCATCAGAACATCTGAACCTTCAGTGTTTCTTGGTTGTCAGAACTTCTGGATCATCAGAGCTTCTAGCGACTGAGTCCTCATCAGAGTTTGTATAGCTTCAGATCTTCTGAAGCTTTTCCACTGTTCATACTGAACATGGTGAATGCGAAAGCGTTGCTTGGGTTACCCTTTATACACAGTGCTTCTGATTTGTGTGAAATTGAGTCAGGGTCAGAGCCTGTAAACAGCACACTCAGAAAAACACGTTAGAGTACCACAATTGTTCATATCAAAAGGTTAACTTGTAATCATCAAAACATAGAGTTGTACTACTAGATCAAAACTTGATCTTACAATCTCCCCCTTTTTGATGATGACAAAACTAAGATTTTTGATGAACAATTCTTAAACATTAAACTGAATTCACTCAGAGTTTAGAGATATAGAATAAGACTTATCCTGATGTGAATAGTTTATCTTGCTCATTCTGAATTCAAGTCACTGCTTGATTCTGAGCTTAGCTCCCCCTGAATCTAATACTTGATGAAAACGTTAGTAAAGTCTAGATTCTGAGCTAAATCATATAAGAGTTCAGAGTGAAAAGCTTATGACATAGATGAAAAACGAATAATCAGAGCGCATAAGTGATCAGAGTCATGGACAAGGTATCAGAGTCTTGGGTATCAGAGTCAACTTAGAATCACTTCAGAAGAAGTGAAATGTATTCCTTGTATTTGCCCAGTGACACATCTATGGTCATGAAGGTGGAACTCTTAGAATCTCCAAAAGAAAAATAAGTCACACTAACACATCTTACACATCAAAAACTGGGTTTACTCCCCCTTTTTGTCATAAGCAAAAAGCTCGGGGTGTGAAAAACTTAGCTTGAAGTACAAGGTACTCCCCCTTAGAGAAGGTCTAAGTTTAAAGAAAATGAAGACGATGTAAGAATCAGAGTGAGGCGATAATAAATAGAAGAGTTAATGCAAGGGATGAACGTTTACCACCGGTCAAGTGAGTAAATAGAAGGGTCAGTTACCAAGTACTTAACCTCGAGAAACTGTAAGAGCATTAACTTTCAGAGAGAAGGTGAAGCCTATAAAAACGTTGGAGAGAAAGGTAAGCTTCACATCTCGAATAATTTTCAGTAAGAAAAATGGCATCATACAGAATGGCATTAGAAGAGCTCAGAAGGAAGGCGTTTGAGGAAGATATGTTCCTCAATATTAGGCATCCCGATGGTTCAAAGACCATACAAGAGCTGACGAAGACACTGCTTGAAGAAGATCTTGGTCCAGAGATGGAGAAAGATCTGAAGGAGTTCCTCTGCTTCGTGGAAGAGATTCAGGAGCTTTGCCAGCGGGAGCTGAATCTGCTGGAAGAAAAGGAGACTGTGGAAAAGAGACTCAAGACGACAGAAGATAGTCTAGAAAAAGATGATCTGAGCATCAAACTCGGCAACATAGAGTATGCATTGGATCGTCTGGAGAAGGAAAGAGTGAAGCAGCGCCAAGAATGCAGAAGAATGAGGAAGGATCCTCCATTCTAGATATAGGGAATAATGTATGATGGAAGGAAATATGATGTAAATATAGAACAATTATGAATAAAACAGGTTTTGCAAACATGTGTGACACAAATATATATAGATATATGCATATAGAAACACAAATGAACAAATTAAAATAAGTAAATAAACAGAGTTTAAATAAAACAACGTTAAATAAAAAGGAAAAGGAAGAAAAAGAAGAGATCCTAAAAACTAAGGTTTGTCAGTACGGCGCAGAAGTTCCATCATCATGTGCTTCATCTCAATCAGCATGGATTCATGAGTGTCAAGACGTTGTTCCATGATGTCGAGTCTGGATGAGCTTGTCGGAGTAGAGCTGGAAGGAACGTTCTGAGCAGCTTGAGGTTCTGGAATGGAAGCAGAAGCAGCAGGAGTAAATGGAACTGGTGCAAGTCGCTCTGCCTCAGCTTCAGCTTCAAGACGTTCTGCCTCAAGTCTGGCTTGTTCAGCCTGAGCTGCTGCTTGACGGGCAGCTTCTTCTTCTTGTTCTTTCTGTCTCTTGGCTTCTTCAATGGCTTCAAGAAGCTTGGTTCTCTGTTCGAGTTCATGAAGAGCCACCCTCCTAGCAAACCTTTGCTTTGCAGCCTCAATGCTCTGACTTCCCTCGGCATGCAGGAGCTGCAGCATAACGGGAAACTGAGCCACCAGCCAAGTGCTCAACTCATTCCACTCATCAGCCACATTTTCAGCATTCTCACTGAGGTCAGTCTGACCGTGCACATTGCGGAGCCTCAAGGAGGCTTCATGATTGAAAATATTGATGCACTCAGAGAGAGATGTGGGTTGAAGGTGAGTATAGGGAATGATGGAGAGGTTGGGTGCAGGAGAGGCTGGGTGATTGCTGCTATGAGCTTCAGAGGCACCTTGTGGAGAACCAATGTTAATTATGGGAGCATTGGGTTCAGAGGTTCCACGGTGAGGGTCTGAAGTTTCAACCAGAGGGTGAGGTGATCTAACCGAGGATTGGTTAGATACTGATTGTTCAGGTTCAGGGTCTGGTTGAATTGGCTCTTGTTGGTCAGGGACAGGGTGAGCCTGTTGAACTAGGGGGTCTGCCTCTTGGATAGGATTGGCCAAGATAGGTTCATCTGGGTCAACTAGACGTTCAGGTCTAGGGCCAGGATATTGCCTAGGGCTTGGACAGGTAAGGTAATGTTCTTCCAAGGCAGATACCTTCTCTTTCCTAACCTCCATGAATTTTCTAAGTGATTCAGAGGTATTGGAGGGAGGAGAGTCAAAGACATTGATGGGGAAGGATACAGGTGTGAAGGCTGATGAAGAGTCTGTATCCGTGGTTCTGACAGCAGGACGTGCTGATGCTCTGGGAGCAGAGTGATCAGACGTTCTGGGTTGTGATTCTGTTGGTTTGGGTTCTGGTTGGTTTTGGATGATGGGTTCAGAAAGTAATGGGTCGTATGGAATGGTAAGTAGAGAGGTTGGATCTTCTGACCTAGAGGGTTGGTTCTGAAGCAAATTCCAGAGTGGTGCTTCAGTAGGAGAAGGTTGGAAGAATGAAGATCTTGGGGAATGTGGTGGAGAGGTGGTTTGTGCGGCTGGCTGGGATTCAGGAATAGGAGTGAGGGGATTTGAAGATTGTTGGAGTAAGGCAGAAATTGGGAGTGCATCAAATAAATTCAAATCATCATCAGAGGTAAGTGCAGGCTTACTTGTATGTGCTGATGATCGAGTCACTCTGGCAGGAGGTTCAGTCCATCTGACCTCTGCAGCAGCTGGTTCCACCCGAGTAGGCTTCACCACAATCCGGACTTTCTTCTGCTTCTTCTTTGGAGGACCATCCTCACTATCATCACCATCATCATCATCAGGCTTGCTCTTCGTCTTCTTGACCAGAGGGACATCAGATTCCTCTGAGGATTCGTCCAGAACCATCTTCCTCTTGGTTTTCTTCTTGGGAGGAGAAGGAAACTCTGGAGCTGGTGGAAGTCTGCTGACGAAATCATCAAGGTCAATCTCGAATCCTTGAGCCCTGAGGTCTTCAACATAGCATCTGATGGCTTCAGGATGATCTGCTTGAGTCCACAGAGGGTAGTCATTCAGAGGCATTCTTCTTCCTCTGATCTCAGAAGATGTGTCCTCATGAGCAGGAGCAATCTTCTTCTGGACTAAGCCCATCTTCTTCAGAGAGTTGGCGGTGAAGACATCGCTGACAATTGTACTCAAGTCCTCTGTGCAACCAGTCTCGATCAAATCTTGCACCAGGTTGCTTTCAATGAGAAAGTCTGAGAGCAGCCTCCCAAAAGGGATATATTTGATGGCTGACTTGATGGAGGAGGTGGTGCGAGACTTCCGGATGCATTCCTTCAAATAGGAGAACAGGAAGTAGGGAAGGCAGATCTTCTCCTTGTCTTGAATGAAGAACAGCATCGCCTTCTGATTGAAGTTGATGTAGTCTGGAGAACTGCCCTTTGGTCGTTGATTGATGCAGTGGAGCAGGATCTTGTGCCAGATTCTCAGTTTGGGGTGAAGATCCATCACTTTGTAGCTCGTCTTGCCCGGTTTGAAGGTGGTGTACAGGGCCTTGTTGACGATGTCCTTGGTTCTGGGTTTCAGCTTCGATTCCGTCAGTGAGAACCGATACCCATGAGCAGTTTCTGCACCTAGCAGATTCACGAAGGACTTCTCCGTGATGATGATCTTCCTACCCAGTATGTAAGAAACCACCTGAGTGTCATCACAATCAGCGTGCTTCCAGAATTCCTTTACCAGCTTCTCATACACCGGTCCTCGAAGTCGATTGAAGTAGTTTCCCCAACCTTGAGCTTGGACTTCAGGACGGAGATCAAATCCATTTGCAGCCAAGTTGTCGAGGTTGAATCTCCATTCTGCCAGGACTTGGAGTTCCTCAGGAGGAAATACACAGTGAACGGCACAGCCCCGTTCTGCAATAGGAACAATCTCCTCTTGAGCTTGAGCTTGTTCTTGTGCTGGGTTCTCAGGACCCCGTTGACCCGTTGCCAAACCGACTACCATGTGAGGGAACTGAGGTGCATCTCTTCTGGTTTGTCTCACCATCTTGAAGAGGTTGAAGGTTTGAGGTAGAAGATGAGGTTTGAAGGATGAAGAGAGATCGAGAGAGAATTCGAGAGGAGCGGTTTTTGAAAAACAGAGATTGCAAGAGTGAAAACCGGAAGTGAAGGGAACGTGTGTGGATAGTGGGTTTATCAAATAACCGTTGTTGATTCAAAAAGCACTTTAAGATCAACGGTTGAAAATTAAAGATAGACAGTAACAGTAAAATACACAATCACACACAGGAGATAAGCATATCTACACGCAATCACAACAGACTGTCACACGGGCACAAGGAACTATGCATCAGAAATTCTGACGCACGTGTTGTTGTCTCAGCTTCAGAGTCAGTACCAGTGGGCACACACACTCTGATTGAGTCACCTTCTGGACTAGACATCTTCTGATCAAGAAGTATCATAGTCAGAGGTTCTGATCTATCTTCACTCTGGACAAAAGTCCATGTTTAGATTTTTCAGAATAAAATTAAATCTATCTTCAGCTAAGGGCTTTGTAAAGATATCTGCCCATTGATGGTCAGTATCAACAAACTTCAGAAGAAGTACGCCCTTCTGCACATAATCTCTAATGAAGTGATACTTTACCTCAATGTGCTTTGCCCTTGAATGCAAGATAGGATTCTTGCTCAACGAAATTGCAGCAGTGTTATCACAATAGATTGGGATATTGCTCTCAAGGATCTGATAATCCTCCAGCTGATGTTTCATCCAGAGCATCTGGGTGCTGCATATTGCTGCTGAGATATATTCTGCCTCTGCAGTTGATAGAGCAATGGTTGATTGCCTCTTGCTTGCCCATGAGACTAGATTGCTTCCCAGAAATTGACAATTTCCAGAAGTACTTTTTCTCTCTGTTCTATCTCCAGCATAATCAGCATCACAATAACCTGAAAGCTTATACTCTGATGTTTTCTTATACATCAAGCCAAGGTTAGTGGTGCCTTTCAGATACCTTAGGATCCTCTTAACAGCAGTTAAGTGGGTTTCCCTTGGATCTGATTGGAAACGAGCACATAAATGAACACTAAATAATATGTCTGGCCTAGATGCAGTTAAGTACAGAAGTGAACCTATCATGCCACGGTAGAGCTTCTGACATACTTTACCACTCATATCTTCTTTTTCCAGAATGCATGTTGGATGCATTGGAGTCTTGGCCACTGTAGATTCCAGCATATTGAACTTCTTCAGAAGTTCTTTAGTGTACTTGCTCTGATGGATATATGTTCCTTCTGGTGTTTGATCAACTTGTATTCCCAGAAAGTACTTTAATTCTCCCATCATACTCATCTCAAATTCAGCCTGCATCATCTCAGAAAATTCTTTGCATAGAGATTGATTAGCAGAACCAAATATAATATCATCAACATAAATTTGCACAATTAAGATATCATCTTTATAAGTCTTGCAAAAGAGAGTTGTATCTACTTTACCCCTTACAAACTCATTCTCCAGAAGGAATGAGCTAAGTCTCTCATACCATGCTCTGGGAGCTTGCTTCAGACCGTAGAGTGATTTCTTCAATTTGAACACATGGTCTGGTTTCTTTTCATCTTCAAAACCTGGGGGTTGATAAACATAGACTTCCTCTGAGATATAACCATTTAGGAAGGCACTCTTTACGTCCATCTGATGTAGAACTATGTTGTGATTTACTGAGAAAGAAATCAATAGTCTGATTGCCTCCAGTCTTGCTACTGGAGCAAATGTTTCAGTGTAGTCTATTCCTTCCTGCTGGCTGTAGCCTTGAGCAACTAGCCTTGCCTTGTTTCTGACTACATCTCCTTTCTCATTTAGCTTGTTTCTGAATACCCATTTCGTTCCAATAACATGGACATTCTCAGGCTTCTTCACTAAGCTCCAAACATCGTTCTTGGAGAATTGATTCAATTCTTCTTCCATGGCCAGAATCCAATCCTTGTCCTGAAGAGCTTCATCTATGGACTTGGGTTCAATTAAGGACACCAATCCTTTCAGACTCAGCAAGGTCTCTTCAGAGGGTCTGAAGGCAGATCTGGTTCTGACTGGTTCATCTTTGTTGCCCAGAATCAATTCCTTAGGATGAGCTGCAGTGATTCTGCTCTTCTTCAGAGTTTGTGAGTTAGAGGGACCAGCTTCTTCCTCTGGTTCATCTTCCTCTGGCTCAACTTCCTCTGGAGCTTTGCCTTTGTCAGAAACATTAATGCTTAAATCTGCAAACTTTTCAACTAGCTTTGACTGGTCAGAGTCAAGCTTATCATCAAATCTAACATGAATAGATTCTTCAATAGTCTTAGCATCAGTATTATAAAATCTAAAACCTTTAGATCTATCAGAATAACCAAGTAATAGACACTTAGAAGATTTAGCATCAAATTTATGCAATCTATCCTTAGTATTGAGAACATAACAAACACAGCCAAAAGGATGAAAATAAGAAATGTTGGGTTTTATGTTCTTCCACAATTCATAAGGAGTCTTATTCAGAATTGGTCTCACAGAGATTCTGTTCTGAATGTAACATGCTGTATTTACTGCCTCTGCCCAAAAGTGCTTAGCCATGCCAGTTTCTTGGAGCATGGTTCTAGCCATCTCCTGAAGAGTTCTGTTCTTCCTCTCAACAACACCATTTTGTTGAGGAGTTCTGGGACAAGAGAAATCATGTGCAATTCCATAGGAATCAAACAGACTCTCAAACTTGTCATTCTCAAACTCTCCACCATGGTCACTTCTGACACGCACAATTCTACAAGCCTTCTCGTTTTGCACTTGAGCAATGAAGGTAGAGAACACAGCATGAGACTCATCCTTGCGGGTTAGAAACTTTACCCATGTCCAGCGGCTATAGTCATCAACGATAACCATCCCATATCTCTTGCCACCTATAGACTCAGTTTTCACTGGTCCAAACAGGTCGATATGCAGAAGTTCTAACGGCCTTGAGGTTGAGACAACATTCTTTGCCTTGAAAGGGACTTTTGTGAATTTGCCTTTCTGACATGCTTCACAAAGAGCGTCTGAAGCGAACTTCAGATTGGGTAAGCCCCTGACAAGGTTTAGCTTGCTCAGCTGAGAAATCTTTCTCATACTGGCATGCCCTAACCGTCTATGCCATACCCACTGCTCTTCATTAACAGACAGAAGGCACTTCACATTCTGAGCCTCCAACTCAGATAATCTGATCTTATAGATGTTGTTCTTCCTCTTGCTGTTAAACAGAACAGAGCCATCGATCTGACTTACAGCCCGGCAGGACTTTTGATTGAATATAACATCATAACCCTTGTCAGCTAATTGACTTATAGACAATAAGTTATGTGTTAAGCCGTCTACCAATAAAACATTATCAATGCATGGACTACTATCTACACAAATAGTACCAGTACCAATAATTTTACCCTTTTCATTTCCTCCAAAGCCAACTTCGCCTCCAGGCTTAAGTTTCAGCTCTCGGAACATACGCTTTTCTCCCGTCATGTGACGCGAGCATCCACTGTCCAGATACCATGATTGGTGTTTCAGTGGAGCTATCAAGGATATCTGCAACATAGATAATCTTGTCCTTAGGTACCCACTTTCTGGGTCCTCTTTTGTTAGTTACCCCAAAGGTTCTGATCACCTTGGGTGTCTCAACATGATATTTTAAAGGAATATTTGCATGATATTTAGTCATAGAGAGAGATCCCTTTTTAAGAGGGTTTTTAGCAACTTCAGCAGGTACAGGATCAGGCAATATGGTACCAGAGGGAACAAAGCATTCATACAAGGATTTAGCTTTAGACACAGAAGGCTCATTTCTAATTGGTTTAGAATAGCCAATGCCATGCATTCCATTTCTGCTTACACCATAGATCATTGAAGCCATTAAGCTTCTATCTACGCTTTTAGCCAGGAATCTTTGAAAAGATTTTTCATACTTAGATTCATGCTTACTATCAGAGGCATCGCAGGCAATAACTTCTTCTAACTTTGCAATTTGATTCTTAAGCACAGAGTTAGAATTAACTAAAGCATGGTTATCATTTTTCAAATCAGATATGATTTTCTCATGTTCAGAAGGAGTTTTAGAAACAGCAGATAAGTTCTTTTTCAGCTTCTTATGCTTAGACAACAAGGAGTTATACTTATCCATGATATCAGACAAGGCATGTTTCAGTTCAGAGGTAGAGAAGGAAGCAAATACCTCATTTTCATCGTCAGAGTCTGGATCTCCTTCTGATTCTGAGTCAGAGTCAACAGCTTCCTTTGACTCTGTTCCTTTGTCTTTGACAATAGCCATGAGTCCTTGGACTTCACCATCAGAGTCAACATCCTCTGACTCTGATTCATCGAATGTCACCATCAGACTCTTCTTGGTCTTGAAGTGCTTCTTTGGCTTCTTGTCCTTCTTCAATTTTGGACAGTCACTTTTGTAGTGCCCTGATTCTTTGCACTCAAAGCAAGTGACTTCCTTGATTGATGACTTCTTCTGACCTGAGGATTCAGACTTTCCTCTTGCCTTTCCAGAGCCTTTGAACTTGCTCTGCCTGTGCTTCCAGATGCGGTTGAGTCTCTTGGAGATCAGAGTCAGCTCATCTTCATCAGAATCTTCTGATGCTTCTTCAGATTCTTCTTCTTCAGCTTGAAGAGCCTTTGACTTCTCAACCTTAGCCTTTTCAGATTTGGATTTCAAGGCTATGGACTTTTTTCTCAGATCTTGCATCTCTGAGCGCTTCAGCTCATGGCATTTCAAAATGCTGATGAGTTCTTCTAAACTCATATTCTCAACATCTCTCGTGAGCTCTATTGAAGTCACCAAAGGCATCCAACTTTCAGGAAGACACCTGATGACCCTTATGACATGATCTTTTGTTGTGTAGCTCTTGTTGAGAGGACGTATGCCAGCTACAAGCAGTTGAAATCTGGAGAACATTTCTTCAATGGACTCATTTGGCTCCATGATGAAGGATTCATACTTTTGGATCAAAGACAATGCCTTTGATTCTTTGACTTTCTTGTTTCCTTCATGAGACATCTTCAGAGAATCAAAAATACCTTTAGCAAACTCACGATCTGTAATCTTCTGGTACTCCTCATAGGAGATAGCACTTAGAAGAATTGCTCTTGCTTTGTGATGTTGTGAGTACAGCTTCTTTTGATCTGCAGTCATCTCTGACCTTGGGATCTTCTTGCCATCTGCATCAACTGGACGCTCGTAGCCATCCACAATAATATCCCAGAGATCTGCATCGAAACCCAGAAAGAAACTTTCCAGTCTATCTTTCCAATATTCGAACCTTTGACCGTCGAACATAGGAGGCTTTGCGTTGTAACCATCTCTTTGAGTTTCACTGGTGGTGGCAGCCATTGTTTTTCACACCGGCCCGGATCACTGAACACTGTTAGGTGTGGTAATCAGAACTTGCGCTCTGATACCAATTGAAGGTATGAAAAACGGTAGAAAGGGGGGGTTTGAATAACGTTTTCAGTACAAAGCTACCACCTTAAAGATTTTAACAAATCTTTTCGAGAACTAAGTGCAAAAGATAGAGATAGAAAAGCACACAAGGATTTTATCCTGGTTCACTTGATAAATCACTCAAGCTACTCCAGTCCACCCGTTAAGGTGATTTCTTCCTTCTTAGAATGAAGGCAATCCACTAATCAGGTAAGAGTTACAACTGCACTTGAAACCTACAAGTGACTAACAATTACACTGACTTAGCTCACACTAAGATTCACTCTCTTAGTCTTCTCTAGGATCCGATCAACCTTGATCTCCTAAAGGAAAATCAAACAACTGTTTGAGGTTGGTGTTTACAAGGGTTTGCTTCTGAATAAGCTAAGTGTAAACTAAATAAATTACAAGATGAAAGAAAGCTTAGAATGTTTTGAATGTCTTGCGCGTGTGTTGCTTCTTAGTTTCTTAGCCGCTTCTTTCAATCTTCAGCCTCTATATATACTCCAAGGATTAGGGTTGAGCGTTGCATGGGAAATGCTACCGTTGGAGGGCAGTTCTGGAAAATCCAGCTTCTGCTGTGGCTGAGAACGTTAGGTAGGTCGTCAGGAAGGTACACTGCTTTTGTACTTGGATAGCGACTTGACCTTTTAACCTAGGAGACTTCTGATCAGAGGAATGCTTCGTATAGGAACTTGTGAAGCCGGTTGATCAGAGTCAGAGGGAAAGCACAGATCCTCTGACCATTGTATCTTCTGATTCTGAACTCAGAGGGAAGAACATGGCCTTCAGAGTTTCTTGCTTCTGGACTTCAGAGTTTCTACTATTCAGCTTCTGGATCTTCAGAGTCTTCTACACCATCAGAACATCTGAACCTTCAGTGTTTCTTGGTTGTCAGAACTTCTGGATCATCAGAGCTTCTAGCGACTGAGTCCTCATCAGAGTTTGTATAGCTTCAGATCTTCTGAAGCTTTTCCACTGTTCATACTGAACATGGTGAATGCGAAAGCGTTGCTTGGGTTACCCTTTATACACAGTGCTTCTGATTTGTGTGAAATTGAGTCAGGGTCAGAGCCTGTAAACAGCACACTCAGAAAAACACGTTAGAGTACCACAATTGTTCATATCAAAAGGTTAACTTGTAATCATCAAAACATAGAGTTGTACTACTAGATCAAAACTTGATCTTACAAGGGGCACATGAATGAACCGATCTCACACCCGAACAAGAGGTATTCCGAGATTGTGTAGGGATGGACTATACAGTTGAGGAGGGCATAAGAGATTTGATTGGTACTACTCATAACAACAAGTTGCAACTTCTTTTCGGGAGCCCAACTGATAAGAACTCCATGGTTAAGTGTGCTTGCCTTGGAGCAATATTATGATGGGTGACCTCCTGGGAAGTTTTCCTAGGAAGCGCACGAGTGAGGACAAAGCGCACTGAAAAGACTCGTGTTGTTACCGTGAGGCCAGCCGTCAGATTGGGATGTTACAGTACTGTAACTTGAAATCGTAATCCTTCAAGAATTCTACCCATCTCCTTTGTCTCATATTCAACTCCTTTTGGTCAAATAGATACTTGAGACTCTTATGATCGCTAAACACCGTGAAGTTCACACCATACAAGTGGTGTCTCCAGATCTTGAGCGCAAACACTATTGCTGCTAGCTCCAGGTCATGAGTGGGGTAATTCACTTCATGAGGTCTAAGTTGTCTTGATGCGTATGCTACTACTTTCCGCTCTTGCATTAGCACGCATCCTAGTCCCATCTTTGACGCGTCACAATACACTTCAAATTCCTTTGCAGGATCGGGCAATACCAAAATCGGCGACGTAGTTAGCCTTTTCTTGAGTTCCTTATAGCTCGCTTCGCACTCTTGCGTCCATTTATAAGGCTGATCCTTCTTTGTTAACTTGGTTAATGGCATCGCGATCTTGGAAAATCCTTCGATGAATCGCCGGTAATATCCTGCCAGTCCGAGAAAACTTCGCACTTCCGTAACCGTCTTGGGTGCTTCCCATGAGTTAACTGCCTCTACCTTTGCTGGGTCGACCGCTATTCCTGCCTTACTCACCAAGTGTCCTAAAAATTGCACAGATTCTAACCAAAATTCACACTTGGATAGCTTGGCGTACACCTGTCGTTCTCTTAGTATTCCCAATACTATTCAGAGGTGTTCTTCATGTTCTCGCTTGCTCCTCGAGTAGATCAGAATATCATCAATGAAGACCACAACAAACTTGTCGAGATACGGGTTAAAGATACGATTCATGTAGTCCATGAATATCGCAGGTGCATTAGTCACTCCGAACGGCATGACTAAATACTCATAATGCCCATATCTTGTCCGAAAGGTCGTCTTCGGTACGTCTTCCTTCTTCACTCGAATTTGATGGTATCCAGATCGTAGATCTATCTTGGAGAAGACTTCAGCTCCTCTTAACTAATCCATCAAATCATCAATCCTAGGCAACGGGTACTTATTCTTGATTGTCACCTTGTTTAGTTGCCGATAGTCTACGCATAACCTCATGCCACCATCCTTCTTCTTTACCAAAAGAACTGGTGCTCCCCAAGGGGATACACTCGGCCGCACAAACTTCTTATCCATAAGCTCCTCCACTTGCTTCTTCAACTCCGCTAGTTCCACCGGTGACATCTTATACGGGGCTATAGAGATAGGTCCTGTTCCAGGAACTAAGTCTATAGAGATCTCGACTTCTCTTTCTGGTGGTAACTCAGATACTTCCTCGGGGAAAACGTCGGGAAACTCCCTCGCTACGGGTATCCCTTCTATACCTAAGTCGTCCCTATCCGCATCTAGTGCTCCTAAAAGTACGTTCGATTCGCTCTCAGGCGCTTTTCCTACCTCTTCGGTTCGCTTAGTCCGCTTAGCGTCTCCTTCGCTAGTCCCAAAAGTAACCGTCTTCCTCCTACAGTTCAGGGTTGCATCGTTGGCCACTAGCCAATCCATTCCTAATATTACTTCTAATCTTTCTAAGGGTAAGCACACTAAGTCTTGCCTAAAGGTTCTTCCTAAGGTTTCTAACCTGCTGTCTCTACAAACCTTCGAGGTTCTATAGGTATTTCAAGTTGGGGTACTTACTTCAAAGTCCCACGCCAAACTTGTCACTGGTATACCTAATTGTTTGACCCTCTCTTGTGATATAAACGAATGCGTTGCACCCGAATCATATAAAACAATTAAAGGAAAACTAATTAACATAACACGTACCTTGGATAAGTTCTGGCGCCTCAACTGCCTCCTCCAGCGTCATTGCAAACACTTTCCCCTTATTCGTGGGTCGTCCAAACTTCCAGTTATCCTTTGGTGCCGGTGCACCTCTGCTACTTCCCTCGCCTGTTGTAGCGGTAGGGTTTCGATTCCCATTTCCGCTAGCCTGTGTACTAGCCTGTTCCCCTAACACGACTCTACACTCCGGAGCGCGGTGTCCATTCTTTCGGCACCTTACGCAGAATGGATTGCTAGGATTGAATCCACTTGTCCTGTTGTGGAATCCAATTCCTCCTGTTCGATTTCTGAACTGATTTCTCACTTGCTCGGGTGGCCTAAAGTAGGGCTTCCTTCTTTCTTCCTTCTTCTTCGGTGCCTTATTAACACCTTGTCCCTTCAAGTACACCTTCCTGGACTTCTCATTTTCCTCAAAAATTCCTACACTTCTCTACCAGAGTAGCAAAGTTCCGAATCTGGTCATGTCCCACAGTAGTCCTGATGTCTGGCCTCAGTCCATATTCAAACTTGACACACTTTGAGGTCTCATCAGCCGCTGCACTATAATGTGGGTGGAACCGACACAGTTCTTCAAACTTAACTGCATACTCTCCTACTGACATCATACCTTGCTTTAACTCTAAGAATTTCATCTCTTTCCTTCCCTTCGCATCCGCCGGGAAGTACTTTTCCAGAAACGCATTCTTAAAGATCTCCCAGGTTATGGCTCCTTCCGCTGGAGTTATCCTTCCTCTTACTCCAATCCACCATGTCCTAGCTTCTCCTGAAAGTAAATAACTAGCAAAAGCAACCTTACGCGGGTCAGCACATACCAACGTCTCATAAATCCTTTCTGACTCTCGGATCCACTCATACGCTCCGTCGGGATTGTAACCCCCTTGAAACTTTGGTGGATCTCGTTTCAGAAACTTGTCCAATCCGGGGTAAACATCCTCCGCTGCTGGTTGGTGTCCACCTCCATTCCCAGCTCTTTTCGCTTGTTCGGTCAAGAAAGCGGTGAGTTGTTCAATAGCTCTAGCCATTGCTGCTGTCATCCTTTCCTGAAATTCACAAAGCGATTAGTTTCCTATGAACTCAACTACCTATCCTAGACTCCCTAGTAGGCTTCTAACCCTAGGCCGACGAATCACTGCTCTGATACCAAGCCTGTGGCGTCCCCCTCCTTAAGTGACGACTTCACCTTACTCCATCACTTAGGAGTGAGCACGCAACGTAATTTTGGGTAGTTTTTTTTTTTCTACTCACTATTATCTCGTCAGGTCGGGATCGCAAGAGTAAAGATTACTCGAGCATTCCTTTTTCATCCCCCAGGCAATTCGACCTCCTAACCTAAGACTACGGAGAATAACGATATAAACCACACAGATCATACATAACATGCATAGTTGGTGGGCGGATCCACCGCATAAGTCTACAAATAAAAAGACAACACAAAAAGAGGACATAGCGCCCTCAAGCACATAGTCTGGTACAGGTAATCAAAATACAGAAAGGAAACATAGATCATCATCATCATCAGAAACTCGGACCATATGGCTTCATCCCCTCGGATCTTCCTCCTCCGGATCCTCCTCACTGACTCCCCCGCTGGCTGCTGGAACTGACCCTGGCTCTACTGTCGGACCCTGCTCTGACTCTCTGACTCCGGACGCCTCGCCTCTCCGAAATCTGCGACGGTAAATCCTGGCATCTCGGGAGAATCTAGGGGATCTCACTCGCTTGCGGGCCGTGACCCGAAAGCAAGACAAGTTCCTCCGGGGTGGAGGAGATCCCATGGACTCCTGGGTCCGCGAAACTCTCTGATCTGGGGATCCCTGTGGGCTCACCACGGCGACTGGTACTGCTGGGATAGGCTCTCCGGTCTCCATAGGCTCGCCTGCCTTTGGGTATGGCACCTGTGGACTGCCTGGACTCTGCGGACCAATGTGCTGAGCATGGGTCGGCAGAAAGAATGAGAACACCATAGGGAGTGTCACTGGGAAACCGATGTGTCCTGCTCCTGGATCCCTGCACCATAAAATCGTGAGTCCCTGATAAAAGCAGTATCCGGTAACTGGGTCAACATGCCAGCCAGCACGGGACGGGAAATCAGCGTGGATCGCGAGGACTGGAGGGAAGCTCATTGTCACACCTGCTATATGCTTTTATAAAAATAAGTGTAAGGGTGAGTCATACACAACTTGCACAATAATACACATCAGATAAGATAAGCGTTAAAACATAAGCCAACATATCATTAAATACAAACATGTTAGCAAACACAAGTAGTAATGCAATGTGGTTAATTCTGCCTTATATCTCCGTCCTTCGAATTGACTTCTCTCACTACTTCGTAGGAAATGGTGAGTTCATCGCCAACCTTTTAAATTTATTTTCCTTTATCATGTGTTGAGTATGTTTTAGGGCCCGAAGCTATTGCTTCGTTATCTTCGAAAAGTCGTCTCGGGAACATTGACACTCCTTACAGTCCACTCTTTACCGGACAATGATCGCTCAGTAGCTCATAGACAGAAGTACACGACTATGCGGTCCTTGTTACATCACATCAGGCCGGCCTTTCCGGGACCCTGCCGGTAGCTGATGGAGAGGTAGGGCCATCGCGTAAATCCCGGGTCAATTCTGTTGTTCCTTTGTCTTAGATAGTCTAAATTTTAGATAAGTGGTTTTGTGCTAGTTGTGGGACTCGATGTTGTAACATCTTGGCTGTCACATATGTCCCAGTGGGCCTGCTGTGTTTGTTTAAGAGCTGTCTTTCAGAAGTGTTGGATTGATCATTTGGTCAACAAGATAGGAATTGTTATAAGGCTTCTGCGCGCTGCATGATGGATTGATTGAGGGTGATCAAATTGATTCCAGTAGATTTGATCTAATGATTATTTGTGGAAGGTTTATCTTTTGTTCAAATCTTAGTAATAAGAGATTTGTTGCTGATTAAATAAGATTGACTTCCTGATTATGTTATGGACTCTTTGTTACTCAAGCCCATTGAAGACAAGGCCTGAGGAACGACTATATATGAAGACCAAGACCTAGCTGTTAGGTTACGAATTTTAGCTGATAAGAAATTAGGGTTTTCTTGTGAGTTCATATTGTGTTCTTGTGTGTAACTCTCTTAGAAGCTTTCACAGAATCTTGTTAGGCTGAGAGTAGTTTGAGTGTTTGTTTGATCGTGTGATCTGTCTTCACTGTGCTTGTAAGGGATCAATTACTGTGGCAGTAATTGTGTGAGAAAGTGAGAGGGGCTCTCATACTTAGGGGGAGGACTAAGTAATAAGACACTATAGAAATAGGGAAAAGGGGCTATGAATAGGGGCTATTCATCTAAGACCTTGTGTACTTCATTATCTGATATAGTGGATTATCTTTCTCGGGCTGAAGCCCTCCAGACGTAGGTGATTTTGCACCAAACTGGGTTAACATTCCTGTGTGTTTTGTTGCTGTTACTTTTACTTTCTGTCAAACTGTTTTCTGATTGTAATATGTTCTTTAAGATGTCTTAGACATCGTGTGAAACATCTGTCCCTCGGTGTGCCAGAATTTCAATTGGTATCAGAGCAGGCATCCTGTTCTGCTTAGGGTGAGATCCAGGGAGACTATATTCTAGTATTATGGACAACATCAAGGAAGGAGGGTCTATCAACAGGCCACCCATTTTGGATGGAACCAACTATGACTATTGGAAGGCTCGTATGGTTGCTTTTCTCAAATCTATTGACAGCAAAACTTGGAAGGCTATTGTCAAAGGGTGGAAACATCCAGTGAAGGCTGACAAGGAGGGAACCTCAACAACTGAACTGAAACCAGAGGAGGAGTGGAACAAGGAAGAAGATGAGGAAGCTTTAGGCAACTCCAAGGCATTGAATGCCATCTTTAATGGAGTTGACAAAAATATGTTCCGGCTTATCAACACCTGCACTGTAGCAAAAGATGCTTGGGAAATCCTCAAGGTAGCACATGAAGGTACATCCAGAGTACGCATGTCCAGACTTCAGTTGCTGACTACTCAGTTTGAGAATCTGAGAATGAAGGAAGAGGAGACAATCTCTGACTTTCATATGCGAGTACGTGACTTGGCAAATGCATCATTCGCTCTTGGTGAACAAATGTCTGAAGAGAAGCTTGCGAGGAAGATCCTGAGATCATTGCCAAAGAAATATGACATGAAGGTTACTGCGATTGAAGAAGCCCAAGATATCAGCAGCATTAAAGTGGATGAGCTCATTGGATCCCTGTAGACTTTTGAAATGTCTATCAATGAGAGATCTGACAAGAAAAACTAGAGTATAGCGTTTGTGTCAAATGCTGAAGATGATGACCAAAGAGAGAAAAATGCTGATGAGAATATTGCTGAAGCTATAACCTTACTTGGGAAGAAATTTAGCAAAGTCATGAGGAAGTTTGATAGAAGATCAAAACCCAACACTTCAGATAAGTGTTTTGATACTGCTAATAATTTTGTTAATTCTCGCAGGGGCAAGGAAGAAGACAAGACTGGCAGAGGCAAGGGGATTCAGTGTCATGAGTGTGAAGGCTTTGGCCACATCAAGGCAGAATGTCCAACCTATCTGAAGAAGCAAAGCAAAGGAATTGTAGCAACATGGTCTGATGATGATTCTGAAGAAGAAGGTGAGACTCAAGTACTAGGTTTTACTGTGATATGCAGTTCAGAAAACGGATCAAGTGATGATGATATCTCTAAGGAAGAGCATGCTGAAACATATAGGCTGCTATTCAACAAATGGGAAGAAACAAGCAGTCATGGCAAGAAACTGGAATTGACTGTGGCTGGTCTGGAAGCTGACAAGAAGAGACTGAAAGATATGAACAAGAATCTCCAAGAGGAGATCTCTGTATTGAAATCAAGACATGAATAAATGATCAAGTCTGTACGAATGTTAAACAAGGGCAGTGATGTGCTAGATCAAATTCTGGAGACTGGAAAAATGGCTAAAGATATGAAGGGGATTGGATATGGCCTGGAACCCA
This sequence comes from Lotus japonicus, assembly GCF_012489685.1. NCBI lineage: Eukaryota > Viridiplantae > Streptophyta > Magnoliopsida > Fabales > Fabaceae > Lotus > Lotus japonicus. Next base: position 35,281,272 of record NC_080044.1, read on the forward strand.
CATCAGAAGAAGGTAGCAAATCCGAGAATAAGTTTGTTCCCTCAGAGAAAAGAACAGAATTCAAGGTGACAAATCAGATGTTCCAACAAGGTGTCAAACATGTGTACCCTCAGATACCTTATGTGTATCCTCAAGTGAGGAGTGGGAGAAACTCTAGCTGGAGATGTCATCACTGTGGTAGGTTTGGGCATATAAGGCCCTACTGTTACAAATTGTTTGGGTTTCCCAGACCAAGTAATAGATACTATGTGAACTATCAGCCTCACCAACGGAGACAAGAGTGGAAACCAAAAGGAGGTATACATGCTCTTATTGCTCACACTTCTCTTAGGGTATCCTCAGAAGAAGATTGGTATTTTGATAGTGGATGTTCTAGACATATGACTGGGGTAAAGAATCTTCTTGATAAAGTCAAACCTCGTACTACCAGCTATGTAACTTTTGGAGATGGTGCTAAAGGGAAAATCAAAGGATCAGGAAAGTTGGTCAGCTCAGGGTCACCTGGGCTAGATGATGTTCTGCTAGTGGAAGGGCTAACTGCAAATTTGATAAGTATAAGTCAACTATGTGATCAAGATCTTGACGTGTCTTTTAACAAAACTGCTTGCAGGGTTACTGATAGTAATGGTGAAGTAGTTATGAGAGGAACTCGTTCAAAGGACAATTGTTACATGTGGGCATCTCAAGAAAAAGCAATGTCTTCAAAGTGCTTGTCAACAGTTAAGGAGGAGGTTATTCTATGGCATCAAAAACTGGGTCATTTGAACCCCAAAGGCATGAAGATGATCATTTCAACTGAGGCCATCAGGGGACTGCCCAAGCTAAAAATAAAAGAAGATAGAATATGTGGTGAGTGTCAGGTTGACAAACAAACTAAGGCATCTCATAAGAAACTTCAGCAAGTTCCTACATCCAGAACTCTTGAATTACTACACATGGATCTTATGGGCCCCATGCAAGTGGAGAGCCTAGGAGGAAAAAGGTATGCATTTGTTTGTGTTGATGACTTCTCTAGATACACTTGGGTTAATTTTATTGCAGAAAAATCAGATACATTCAGTGTATTTAAAGAGCTGTGTCAGCAAATTCAAAGGGAGAAAGGTTATGGTATTGTAAGAATTCGCAGTGATCATGGGAAAGAATTTGAAAATGGAAAGTTCTCTGAATATTGCTCAGATGAAGGTATTAATCACGAATTCTCAGCTCCCATCACACCTCAACAAAATGGGGTGGTTGAAAGGAAGAACAGAACCATTCAAGAATCTGCAAGAGTCATGTTGATTGCAAAGAAGTTACCTCTGCATTTCTGGCCTGAAGCTATGAGTACTGCTTGTTATATTCATAATAGAGTGACTATCCGATCAGGAACTTCCTCCACTCTTTATGAGTTATGGAAAGGGAAGAAGCCCACAACAAGCTACTTTCATGTATTTGGCAGTAAATGCTATATTTTGGCAAACAGAGAGCCAAGGAGAAAGCTTGATCCTAAAAGTGATGAAGGCATCTTTCTTGGATATTCAACCAACAGCAGAGCCTACAGGGTCTACAACAATAGATCCAGAACTATGATGGAGTCAATAAATGTAGTGATAGATGAAAGCCTAGGAGAGTTGAAAAATATTGAAGAGGATGAAGATGATACTCCTTTCCAGTCAGATGATGGTAATCCAAATGTGTCCGACATCAGGTCCAACAATGAGGCTGACAACAATACTGAGAATCTGAACTTAGGGAATAGAATACCCTCCATTAGGATTCAGAAGAATCATCCCAAGGAGAACATCATTGGAGACTTGCATGAAGGGGTTACCACTAGATTAAGAGAAGTTATTGCAAATAGTTGTTTCATTTCCAAGATTGAACCCAAAAATATCAAAGAAGCTCTTGCTGATGAATTCTGGATAAATGCAATGCAAGATGAACTTGGTCAATTCAAGAGAAATGAAGTATGGGAACTAGTACCAAGACCAGAAGGCGTAAATGTGATTGGTACAAAGTGGATCTATAGGAATAAATCTGATGAACATGGGGTGGTGACCAGAAACAAAGCACGTTTGGTGGCTCAAGGATACACACAGATAAAAGGAGTAGACTTTGATGAAAAATTTTCTCCAGTTGCTCGCTTGGAGTCTATAAGATTACTTCTAGGAGTGGCTTGTTTGTTCAAATTCTGATTATTTCAAATGGATGTGAAAAGTGCTTTTCTGAATGGATATCTGAATGAGGAAGTGTTTGTGGAACAACCAAAAGGGTTCATTGATCCATATTTTCCAGAACATGTCTACAGACTGAAAAAGGCCTTGTATGGCCTGAAACAAGCACCAAGGGCTTGGTATGAAAGGCTCACAGATTTTCTGGTTATAAATGGATATGATAAAGGGGGTATTGACAAAACTCTGTTTGTGAAGAAGGATAAAGACAAGTTCATGATAGCCCAGATCTATGTTGATGATATAGTATTTGGCGGGATGTCTGACCAGATGGTATATCATTTTGTGGAACAAATGAAGTCAGAATTTGATATGAGTCTAGTGGGAGAGTTAAACTACTTTCTGGGTCTACAAGTAAAGCAAATGGAAGACACAATGTTCATATCTCAGAGTAAGTATGCCAAAGAATTGGTAAAGAAGTTTGGCTTAGAAGGTGCTTCACACAAAAGGACACCAGCTGCAACTCATGTTAAGCTTACTAAAGATGAACAAGGGGTTGATGTGGACCAAAGTCTGTACAAAAGTATGATAGGGAGTCTCCTTTATCTCACAGCAAGCAGGCCTGATATAGCATTTGCAGTAGGAGTCTGTGCCAGATATCAAGCCTCACCCAAGAGCAGTCATCTGATTCAAGTTAAGAGGATCATTAAATACATAAGTGGTACTTGTGAGTATGGGATTCTGTATTCTCACACCACTAATTCTGCCTTGGTTGGGTATTGTGATGCTGATTGGGCTGGAAATGCTGATGACAGGAAAAGCACCTCTGGAGGTTGCTTCTTTTTGGGAAATAATCTCATATCATGGTTTAGTAAGAAACAGAATTGTGTGTCATTATCAACAACTGAAGCTGAGTATATAGCAGCAGGAAGTGGGTGCACAATATTAATCTGGATGAAACAGATGCTCAAAGAGTACATCATCTTGCAAGACATCATGACTCTGTATTGTGATAATCTGAGTGATATCAACATCTCCAAGAATCCTATCCAACATAATAGGACTAAACACATTGATATCCGGCATCACTTTATCAGGGAACTGGTAGAAGAAAAGGTCATCTTACTTGAACATGTGGATACTGAGGAACAACTGGCAGATATTTTTACTAAGGCTTTAGATGCGGTGAAATTTGAGAAATTAAGGAGTGAATTGGGGGTGTGTTTGTCAACAGAGTTATAGCAGTTAATGACATGTCGAAGTTGTAACGACTATAATCCATCCTACTTAAACCTCACAATCCGTGCAGAGGAACCACTCACACTTATCTTGAAACTTCCTCCAACCGCTCGTGCTCAAGGGGATCGTGCTTTTCAAATTTCTCTCCATTCTACATTCCAAATTAGCAGTTTCTTTGTCTCATTTCAAGTATCTACCAACATGTCTCAGGAATCTGGCAAGCAAAGCGCTTCTGGTCTTGTTCCTGTGAAGAATGCTCATGGTGTTAGATTTCTTGGTTTGAAATCTCCGTCCTCCCACTTCACTAGGGTTACTCGATCTTCCTCTGGAATTGATGCTCAATCATCTTCCCCAGGACACTCTCCCACTCCTAAGAAGATGCGAACCAAGCAAGTTGTGACAAAGAAGAAGACTCTCCGTGTCTCTCCACCACAGGACACCTCTCTCCAATCAGTGAGTCTGATACTGAAAATGTGCCTGATATTCCTGATCCAGACATTGTGCTTGCTGAAGATTTGCTGGATCTTGCAAGTGCAAGGGTTTATGAACCTCCGGTTCAATCAAATGTGGAGAAATCCACTTCCTTCTCTGAAGACTCTGTCGATGTTCACGATGATTGTAAGGCCCTAGACCTTATTTTTGTAATGCTTTGATGATGGATTGAATAAAATGTGATTTTGGTTAAGTTTGAGTATTGACAGATTATGGCTGTCAACTTGTGTGAATTTTTATAGGGTCTTAACGACCTCATTTTGGAAAACGTCCTTCATGAGAGTTGTAGCCCTTTAAGTGTAGAAAATTCTCGAAGTGGAATTAGGTCATTCTGACTTCTTTAGCTCGAGATATTCGCGTTCTAGTGACGAAAGGTCCTGCTGTACAGTACCTACGAATTTTACAAAAATCAAAAATTGTGTGCTTGGGTTAAATCCTTTTGGTTAGTGACTCTTTGTGGGTTAATGATCTGATCAGAGGCTAATGGGCTGAATACTGATTAGTTAATGGGTCAATTGAACTTTAGGTTTGGTTTTGGGCTTAAGTGGAAGGAAGGAAAATAACCCTAACCCATGGGTTGTGAATTGCATGGGGCATAAAGGGGGGAAAACCCTTATTTTCCCTTCTCATTCAGAAACTGCACCACACCACTTTCACGTAAAAACCAGAGGAAAAACAGAAGAGAGAACTTGAGAGAGAGGAGGAGAGAGCTGCCGCCCCTAGCCCTAGCCACCGCCGCACGCACGCAAGGGAAAGGAGAGGAGATCGTGAGAGAGAGAGAGGGACCGAGAGCAAGGAGGGAGAGAAAGAGAACTTGGACAGCAAGAAACCATCTCCATTCTCTTCTATTTTCAAGCCCTAAGATCATAGTAAGGGCTGATCTCTAGGATATGGTTAGAGTTTAGGGAATTTCTATGTGAAAAGCTATGATTTCATGTGTAAAAAAATGCGGTTTTGATGGGTTTTGATGACCTGGATTTAGTAGTGTTTTTAGGGTCATTTCTTTGTAGGTTTTGAGTCTTTTCCTTGTGTCTCATGTAGTGTTTCATGCATTGTCATGCATTTTTGCCTTTCTTTGTGTTTTTACTTTGTTTTGGTAATTTCATAGTCTTATAGGGACTTTTCTTGCATTTTAAGTAAGTTTAGGACTTGCATAATTTTCCTATTTTATTTGAGGGGTCTTTTGTGCTAATAATCTCTTGGAGTTCCTAGATATTTTTCCTTGCTTTGTTCCCAAGTAATCAGGTCTGAAACTGCTGAAGAAAGAAGGTCAAAAGGCTTGGAAAATTGAAGGGAGGCTTAAAGGGGAGTTAAGAAGAAGGTCAAGAGGCTTTCTAGCATGTCGAGAGCGCTCAGGCGCTCGGGTTGAGCGCTTGAGCACCAATTGGATCGTTGTGTACATCATGCTAGAGAGTAATTGGCGCCTGAGCGCTCCTGTTGAGCGCCTAGGCGCCAATTACCTTCCAGAGGCTCAGTTTCAGCATGGAATTGGCGCTCAGGCGCTCTGAATTGGCGCCTGAGCGCTAGGAACAGCCCGGACTCATGATTTTTGCCTATAAATAGGATTCTAGTCATTTTCTTTTGTAATTTTGGATATCTTTTTTACTTTGTAAAATTCAGAGGTAGAGGATCATCTAGGAGAGTGAGAGAGGGCTTCCAAGCTTGTAATTCAGGTTCTTAGCCAAGCATGGCTCTTGCCATGCTTGGCTAATCTCTCTTCTTATGCTTTGGTTTTCATATAAGACTTTTCATCTTTAAGTTATAATCTTATGTTCTTTCCCACATGAGCTTCTTCTTTCCTTGAATCCCATTTTCTGAACATCAATCTAAGCTTGTATGCATGCTTGCTTTTTGCTTTTCTATAATCAGAACGGAAGTTTGTTATAGATTAGGGAACCGATTTGGGATTATCCCTTCTATACTTGCTACTAGGAATAGAGGAAGGGTTGGGGTTTGATGGCCTGAATTTGCATGATCTAAAACCTCATATAAATGACTAAGTACACAAGGAATTGGGCTTAGCTTTTAGTATGGGAGAATTGCTTATGTGAGGAATCAATAAGTGAGTAACTAGGCTATATCATCAAGGAGAGATTCATGAGTTCATGTGCTTAGAATGATGTGCTTAAATTGACTAGTTGAACAAGAACCCAAAGCATGTTATTTTCTGAATTGTCTTTTTATTTTTCCTTTTCCTTATTACTACTTCGACATATCTTTGTTTCAATAAAACAAACCTTCATTCTCAAGGCTTAAGCTTAATTTAGTCACTCACAATCCCTGTGGTTCGATAATTAAAATCGGGTGGATTCGTACACTTGCGGATTTACCAACAAGTTTTTGGCGCCGTTGTCGGGGATTGTTTGTGATTTTTGGTTTGAGTTACGAGTTTGAAGTTTAGTCTACCTAAGACTTAAACTTAGGGCTGAATGGGAGGCAACCCATGTTTTTTTTTCTGTTTTACGTTTTATCTTCTGTTTTGTTTTTCAGGAAATAAAAGCCAAAATGGAGAACACTTGGAGGCACTCAATCACTTGAAAGGAGGTTATTTTCTTACTCTGAGTTTTAGTCCATGCATTTTTAGCATATTTTTCTTTTATAGATTTTGTTTATCTTTTTTATCATGCATTTTTTTTTATGGGGTCTTTTGTACCTTGGTCTTTATGCCCTGTACCCAAATGACATGTTCCTAAGTCTTGCTCTCTCACATGATGCTGGTTTTGAAAATGTTTTTAAGTGGATACTTTGTGCTTTCTTTTGGAGAGTGATTGTATGTTTGGGAAAGAGAGGGAGAGACTTCGGTCTTCTATGTGTTGTCTTGAGGATAGAGTTGATGTGAGTCCACAAGGGTCCATTTTTTACCCTTCACTATGTAATTTTTCTGGAGTATCCTTACTCACTTGCACTTCTTGGTTCTGTGTTTCATTTCTCTCTAACTTGAGAGTAGCTTTATGAGACTTGCATTTTTGAGACAGGTAGGTTTTCTTGGACTTCAGAATTTGTTTTATAACATCTTTGTCCCTAGTTGACCCTTTTGAGCCTTATGGAGAATTCTTTGTTACCTTTGTTATTTGGGCTGGTTGTTTGGTTGGAAAAATGTGGAGTTGTGGTTCTTAAATCTTAATGGAGCTTGTTTATGAAAAATGCAACTGTCTCTTGCCCCAAAGAAAAAAATGAAAAAAAAATCAAAAGATGAACTCCATGGCCAGATGGAGTTCCAAAAAAAGTCAAAAGAAAAAAAATGAACTCCATGGAATGGGTGGAGTTCCAAAAAAAGAAAGAAAAAATTCTGAAACAAAAGGGGGTTGAGAGACTTGTGTGCTAAGTATCAATTGCTTTAAGCTTCGGCTTTCATGGAGGACCACACTTAAATTTTGTGCAGCCTTAGTCTTCCTTAGGGACCACCTACCTTGTGCTTTACCTAGCCAACATTACAACCCTTTTGATGTCTCATTGAATAATGCATTGTCAACTTTAGTTGCTCTTGAGTGAATGATTCTCAGAACCTATGAACTTGCTTGTGTGCTCAGTGCACTAAACAATTGTCTCATGCTAGGATGTTAGTTCAAAATGCTTCTCATAGTGGACTTTAATTCTTCTTTATCTAAGAGTAGCATGAAGTTGATTGTTGAATTTTTCTCTTGGAACTAACTGCATTTACTTGATCCCCCGGTTTTCTAAAAATGTATCCCTCTTTTGGCATGTGTGTTGGGAGTAATTCTTTGTGCTTGAGGGCAAGCTAATTTTAGTGACGCTCGAGGGCGAGCTGTCGTTGAGTATAGTGGTGTGATGACCCGGATTTAGTAGTGTTTTTAGGGTCATTTCTTTGTAGGTTTTGAGTCTTTTCCTTGTGTCTCATGTAGTGTTTCATGCATTCTCATGCATTTTTGCCTTTCTTTGTGTTTTTACTTTGTTTTGGTAATTTCATAGTCTTATAGGGACTTTTCTTGCATTTTAAGTAAGTTTAGGACTTGCATAATTTTCCTATTTTATTTGAGGGGTCTTTTGTGCTAATAATCTCTTGGAGTTCCTAGATATTTTTCCTTGCTTTGTTCCTAAGTAATCAGGTCTGAAACTGCTGAAGAAAGAAGGTCAAAAGGCTTGGAAAATTGAAGGGAGGCTTAAAGGGGAGTTAAGAAGAAGGTCAAGAGGCTTTCTAGCATGTCGAGAGCGCTCAGGCGCTCGTGGAGAGCGCTTGAGCGCCAATTGGATTGTTGTGTACATCATGCTAGAGAGTAATTGGCGCCTGAGCGCTCCTGTTGAGCGCCTAGGCGCCAATTACCTTCCAGAGGCTCAGTTTCAGCATGGAATTGGCGCTCAGGCGCTCTGAATTGGCGCCTGAGCGCTAGGAACAGCCCAGACTCATGATTTTTGCCTATAAATAGGATTCTAGTCATTTTCTTTTGTAATTTTGGATATCTTTTTTACTTTGTAAAATTCAGAGGTAGAGGATCATCTAGGAGAGTGAGAGAGGGCTTCCAAGCTTGTAATTCAGGTTCTTAGCCAAGCATGGCAAGACTTTTCATCTTTAAGTTATAATCTTAAGTTCTTTCCCACATGTGCTTCTTCTTTCCGTGAATCCCATTTCTGAACATCAATCTAAGCTTGTATGCATGCTTGCTTTTTGCTTTTCTATAATCAGAACGGAAGTTTGTTATAGATTAGGGAACCGATTTGGGATTACCCCTTCTATACTTGCTACTAGGAATAGAGGAAGGGTTGGGGTTTGATGGCCTGAATTTGCATGATCTAAAACCTCATATAAATGACTAAGTACACAAGGAATTGGGCTTAGCTTTTAGTATGGGAGAATTGCTTATGTAAGGAATCAATAAGTGAGTAACTAGGCTATATCATCAAGGAGAGATTCATGAGTTCATGTGCTTAGAATGATGTGCTTAAATTGACTAGTTGAACAAGAACCCAAAGCATGTTATTTTCTGAATTGTCTTTTTATTTTTCCTTTTCCTTATTACTACTTCGACATATCTTTGTTTCAATAAAACAAACCTTCATTCTCAAGGCTTAAGCTGAATTTAGTCACTCACAATCCCTGTGGTTCGATAATTAAAACCGGGTGGATTCGTACACTTGCGGATTTACCAACAAGTTTTTGGCGCCGTTGTCGGGGATTGTTTGTGATTTTTGGTTTGAGTTACGAGTTTGAAGTTTAGTCTACCTAAGACTTAAACTTAGGGCTGAATGGGAGGCCACCCATGTTTTTTTTTCTGTTTTACGTTTTATCTTCTGTTTTGTTTTTCAGGAAATAAAAGCCAAAATGGAGAACACTTGGAGGCACTCAATCACTTGAAAGGAGGTTCTTTTCTTACTCTGAGTTTTAGTCCATGCAGTTTTAGCATATTTTTCTTTTATAGATTTTGTTTATCTTTTTTATCATGCATTTTTTTTATGGGGTCTTTTGTACCTTGGTCTTTATGCCCTTTACCCAAATGACGTGTTCCCAAGTCTTGCTCTCTCACATGATGCTGGTTTTGAAAATGTTTTTAAGTGGATACTTTGTGCTTTCTTTTGGCGAGTGATTGTATGTTTGGGAAAGAGAGGGAGAGACTTCGGTCTTCTATGTGTTGTCTTGAGGATAGAGTTGATGTGAGTCCACAAGGGTCCATTTTTTACCCTTCACTATGTAAATTCTCTGGAGTATCCTTACTCACTTGCACTTCTTGGTTCTGTGTTTCATTTCTCTCTAACTTGAGAGTAGCTTTATGAGACTTGCATTTTTTAGACAGGTAGGTTTTCTTGGACTTCAGAATTTGTTTTATAACATCTTTGTCCCTAGTTGACCCTTTTGAGCCTTATGGAGAATTCTTTGTTACCTTTGTTATTTGGGCTGGTTGTTTGGTTGGAAAAATGTGGAGCTGTGGTTCTTAAATCTTAATGGAGCTTGTTTATGAAAAATGCAACTGTCTCTTGCCCCAAAGAAAAAATTGAAAAAAAAATCAAAAGATGAACTCCATGGCCGGATGGAGTTCCAAAAAAAGTCAAAAGAAAAAAAATGAACTCCATGGAATGGGTGGAGTTCCAAAAAAAAAAAAAAAATTCTGAAACAAAAGGGGGTTGAGAGACTTGTGTGCTAAGTATCAATTGCTTTAAGCTTCGGCTTTCATGGAGGACCACACTCAAATTTTGTGCAGCCTTAGTCTTCCTTAGGGACCACCTACCTTGTGCTTTACCTAGCCAACATTACAACCCTTTTGATGTCTCATTGAATAATGCATTGTCAACTTTAGTTGCTCTTGAGTGAATGATTCTCAGAACCTATGAACTTGCTTGTGTGCTCAGTGCACTAAACAATTGTCTCATGCTAGGATGTTAGTTCAAAATGCTTCTCATAGTGGACTTTAATTCTTCTTTATCTAAGAGTAGCATGAAGTTGATTGTTGAATTTTTCTCTTGGAACTAACTGCATTTACTTGATCCCCCGGTTTTCTAAAAATGTATCCCTCTTTTGGTATGTGTGTTGGGAGTAATTCTTTGTGCTTGAGGGCAAGCTAATTTTAGTGACGCTCGAGGGCGAGCTGTCGTTGAGTATAGTGGTGTGATGACCCGGATTTAGTAGTGTTTTTAGGGTCATTTCTTTGTAGGTTTTGAGTCTTTTCCTTGTGTCTCATGTAGTGTTTCATGCATTCTCATGCATTTTTGCCTTTCTTTGTGTTTTTACTTTGTTTTGGTAATTTCATAGTCTTATAGGGACTTTTCTTGCATTTTAAGTAAGTTTAGGACTTGCATAATTTTCCTATTTTATTTGAGGGGTCTTTTGTGCTAATAATCTCTTGGAGTTCCTAGATATTTTTCCTTGCTTTGTTCCTAAGTAATCAGGTCTGAAACTGCTGAAGAAAGAAGGTCAAAAGGCTTGGAAAATTGAAGGGAGGCTTAAAGGGGAGTTAAGAAGAAGGTCAAGAGGCTTTCTAGCATGTCGAGAGCGCTCAGGCGCTCGTGTTGAGCGCCTGAGCGCCAATTGGATCGTTGTGTACATCATGCTAGAGAGTAATTGGCGCCTGAGCGCTCCTGTTGAGCGCCTAGGCGCCAATTACCTTCCAGAGGCTCAGTTTCAGCATGGAATTGGCGCTCAGGCGCTCTGAATTGGCGCCTGAGCGCTAGGAACAGCCCAGACTCATGATTTTTGCCTATAAATAGGATTCTAGTCATTTTCTTTTGTAATTTTGGATATCTTTTTTACTTTGTAAAATTCAGAGGTAGAGGATCATCTAGGAGAGTGAGAGAGGGCTTCCAAGCTTGTAATTCAGGTTCTTAGCCAATCATGGCAAGAGCCATGCTTGGCTAATCTCTCTTCTTATGCTTTGGTTTTCATGTAAGACTTTTCAACTTTAAGTTATAATCTTAAGTTCTTTCCCACATGTGCTTCTTCTTTCCTTGAATCCCATTTTCTGAACATCAATCTAAGCTTGTATGCATGCTTGCTTTTTGCTTTTCTATAATCAGAACGGAAGTTTGTTATAGATTAGGGAACCGATTTGGGATTACCCCTTCTATACTTGCTACTAGGAATAGAGGAAGGGGCCGGCTTTGATGGCCTGAATTTGCATGATCTAAAACCTCATATAAATGACTAAGTACACAAGGAATTGGGCTTAGCTTTTAGTATGGGAGAATTGCTTATGTGAGGAATCAATAAGTGAGTAACTAGGCTATATCATCAAGGAGAGATTCATGAGTTCATGTGCTTAGAATGATGTGCTTAAATTGACTAGTTGAACAAGAACCCAAAGCATGTTATTTTCTGAATTGTCTTTTTATTTTTCCTTTTCCTTATTACTACTTCGACATATCTTTGTTTCAATAAAACAAACCTTCATTCTCAAGGCTTAAGATGAATTTAGTCACTCACAATCCCTGTGGTTCGATAATTAAAACCGGGTGGATTCGTACACTTGCGGATTTACCAACAAGTTTTTGGCACCGTTGCCGGGGATTGTTTGTGATTTTCGGTTTGAGTTACGAGTTTGAAGTTTAGTCTACCTAAGACTTAAACTTAGGGCTGAATGGGAGGCAACCCATGTTTTTTTTTCTGTTTTACGTTTTATCTTCTGTTTTGTTTTTCAGGAAATAAAAGCCAAAATGGAGAACACTTGGTGGCACTCAATCACTTGAAAGGAGGTTCTTTTCTTACTCTGAGTTTTAGTCCATGCATTTTTAGCATATTTTTCTATTATAGATTTTGTTTATCTTTTTTATCATGCATTTTTTTTATGGAGTCTTTTGTACCTTGGTCTTTATGCCCTTTACCCAAATGACATGTTCCCAAGTCTTGCTCTCTCACATGATGCTGGTTTTGAAAATGTTTTTAAGTGGATACTTTGTGCTTTCTTTTGGGGAGTGATTGTATGTTTGGGAAAGAGAGGGAGAGACTTCGGTCTTCTATGTGTTGTCTTGAGGATAGAGTTGATGTGAGTCCACAAGGGTCCATTTTTTACCCTTCACTATGTAATTTCCCTGGAGTATCCTGACTCACTTGCACTTCTTGGTTCTCTATGGGGAATTTATCTGTATGATGGGGGGCTTTACTTATGCATGTATATGATGCAATACTTCTGTTTTTTTTTTTCAGTAGCTAAGTGATGCCATGATCCTTGATGTTTTCATGCTTAAAAATTGCTAAATGTGCCTTGTGTTGCATAGGTTTGTGTTGGTTATAAATTGTATGATAGACCTGGACTTTTTATGGTATTTGCATGAGGATATGTGTGCTGGAAATTGGCCTTGAAGGTTGTTCATGATAGATCAAGAATTTTAGGAAAACCCTAGAGCCTAAAAGCTCACGGCCGAACCCACCTTATATGGTTTCGGTGAATTTTTCTTGCCTTCTTTTGTCCAAGAGATGACTGGATAATTTTGCTACTGTTATAGGTACTAAGTTTATGATAACATGAGTATGATATTGAAGATGTTATGGATGCTATCCATGTACAAAATTTTATGATAAGAATTACTCTTAAAGTTGCTATTTTATCGCTATCTTTGCAAGTCTTTCGAACATGAAGTATGTAACATGATTAGATCTGAAATTGGTGTTGATTTGTCATGATGTATGCCTGCTGGACTTTGGCTTGGTTAATTGAAATGAAGAGAACAAATTGTTTTGGAAAACTTGGGCCGTCTTTGGCTCATGGCCGAACCCATGTTTGAGGGTTTCGGCGAAATTTTCTTGTGCTCCTCTTTGGGTTAGGTTATGTGTTTAGTTGCTGAAAATTTTACTGTAAGATTAAGGGTATGTGAACATGATGGGTGTGGATATCTTATATGGATTGTGATAGTATGTTTGGCTCTTATGTCTTGGTGAATTGTTGGCCGAAATTTAATTACGAAGGTCGCTCATCCAGCAGTAATTCCTTCTGCTGCTTATTTTATCTGTATCGTTGAGTTTTGTTCGATGCATGAAATAAGACTCTAGGTTGACTATTAGAGCCCTAATAAAGAGAATTGAGACCTAATCGCTTGCAAGTAAAATGTGATGTAATTGGAACATAGGTCTAGTGATGACTATGGACCATGAGAACGATGGTACCGTTAGAGACAAACGGTTACTTGCACGCGAGGGTGTTTGTGGGTTGTACGGTGTGTCCCCACATGATTTGGTTGACTGCGGTCACCTTGTGATCTTGTGGGTGTACGGTGTGTCCCCTCCGAGAATTGTTCATCTGCGGATGATCGTGATTATGGCCATTGGTGTTGAGGTGGTTGTGTGAATGGTGAGGTCGTTAGCCTAACTGAACTTAGGTGACTGACTGTGATATAACGTAAAGATTATGCTTATTATACCTTGTTATTTACGAGAATACATGAACATGTGAATGTTTCTATGAGAACATGTGATCTGACCCTGTTATTTGTTTATGTTCTTATTTAGGGGGGGGGGGGGTAGATGGTGACCACCAAGATAGTGGAGACTATCGTGAGATGGGAGATCGTTCTGAGTAGGCCAGCGGAAGACCGGCTGTGGGAGACCGACGGTTCCGGAGTTCGGAGAGTCCACATCGGCGATGCGGAGCTCTTAGGAAGGAACAGATCTAGGACGGTTGTGGAGTGTAAGGCCCTAAGTTCAACTTGGAACAAATTTTATGGAAGTTTGAATAAAATTGAAGTTTTTGGCTATGTTTGATAACTGGCAGATTAGAACTGTCAACTTGTGTGAATTTTTAGAGGGTTTTAACGACTTCATTTGGGAAAACTTCCTTCATGAGAGGTGTAGCCCTTCAAGTCTAGAAAATTCTCCAAGTGGTTTCGCGTCGATCCGATATCTGTAGCTCCAGATATCCCCGTTTTAGTGAACGCAGTTCCGGCTGTACAGTGCCAGCAGAATTATTGCATTGTTTTTCTTCTAAGTCCGTATTTAATTATGAATTTACCTTTGAGGGCTTAGGTTTTAGTAAGTTTCAGGTCTGATTAGGTAATTAGACTGGTGGGTTAAGGTTGGACTTGGGTCGGGCTTGTGGAAAAACAAAACCCTAGCCCAAGTGATGGAGGGTGGGACGCGGGCTATGTAGGGTCTTGGGAGGGAAAGGGTTTCTTTTCACACTATTCTGAAGAAAGAAACCTTGAGCACTTCTGAAACACGTAAAACAGAGGAGAAAGAGTGAGAGAAACTTTCCCCTTGCACCCTAGCCGTCACCGTCCCAAGCCCCACCACCGTCGACGTGTTCGCGCAAGAGAGAGAAGGAGTTTGCGAGCGAGAGGGAGAGAGGAAGGTCACGCGTGGGAGAAGAGGAGAGAAACCAGAACCTTGTTCTTCACTTTCATCTTTTCTTCAAGCCTAAGGACAAAGGTAAGGGCTGGTCCTAGGAGGGGTAGATTATAGGGATCCTTGCCATGCTTTACCAAGAATCATACTGAGTTATAGATGTTTTTCTTATGAGGTTTGGGTGATGTGCTTGCTGGAAATTTATCATGATGCTATGTATGGCTATGCTGTAATTATTATCTCTCTTATGAACATAAGACAGTATGCCAAATGAATGGTAGTTGCCACGGGAACTGTACAGAAGAAGGGTAGTTTATCTAGGTAGTATAGCCATGTTTTGTTGTAAATATGGATTGATTTTGAGGGCTGTTCCATGACGTTTTGCTATTATGTTTGTTGCTGGAAATTTGTACCATGAAATACATGCCTAATAACCTTCAATTGATGTGCTTGCTATTGTGCTATGATCTCATGCATAAATCCCATGACTACTTGCTAATTTTGGATCATATTGTGCTTGTTTCAACATGGTTAATGAAGAATGTTTAATTCTGGAATTCTTGGGTGAAAATGTTGATGTTGGGGCTGGACAAAGGCTTGTATGGAATGAAAGGAAGAAAAATTTTTTTTTTTGAAAACCCTAGAGCCTAAAGTGGGTTCGGCCGAACCCTATTTCAAGGGGTTCGGAGTGTTTCTTTCTTTGATTCCATGCTCAAGTCGTTGAGTCTTGCTTGAATAATTTGGCATGAGTTATGTGTATGAGAAGCATGAGAATATGATTATGAATACCTATGCTGTATGAATATTGCCTGACTGAGGAACCATGGGTCGCTCACCTAGCTGTAATTCCCATTGGTGTTGTGGATATCTTTTGTCGTCATGTTTAATATTGTTATTAAAGTTGGGAAGACTCTAGGACTGACTTTAGAGCCCTAAATACAAAGTGAATGTGATTACAACTCGTTTGCAAGCGAATTAATTAGCGGACATAGGTCAGGTAGACTATGGTCCATGAGAACGATGGGCTTGCACGCGAGGGAGTTATTTGGGTTGACTGCGGTCTCCCGTGAACCTTGTGGGCCGGTGTGGCTTCACGTGATTTGGTTGACTGCGGTCACCGTGAACTTTTGTGGATCATTGCGGCTCCACGTGATTTGGTTGACTGCGGTCACCGTGATAACCGTGCCTCTGCGGAAGCACGAAGATGGCCATGGAAGTTTTGGTGGGTTGTGTGAAGTGAGATTCCGTTAGTAACTGACTCTTTCCCATAAAAGACATATAATGTACTTATATTATATATGTTGTTGTTGATTTTGTCATTATCATTCTTTTTGTTGGACCTGACCCTGCTTGTTTGCTATGTGTTTATTTGGGGGGGGTAGATGGTCGTGAAGATAATGGTGATGACTCATTCTTGGGAGTTGATGCTATGTGACGTGCCAATACCGGAGGACGACTACACTTCAGAGGAAGAGGAGGAGGCTAAGGAATAGGGTTTGGGTTGAGAGTCTTTTGTTTTCTGTTGGGGTTGAGAGTTTCCGAAGTGTTGGTATCGAACAATTTTATTGCTTAAATTCGAATGAACAAGTTTTGATGTAATCTTTATTTTCATTCAGGCCTTTGATTCGTACTCTTTACAGTTGGTTATTTAAAAAGTTTTACGATGTTGGTTACTTCCACGTGTTTTTGGAAAGGTTATGTTTCAAGAGTTTTCGTAAAATGAGAGGTTTGTCATTAATTGAAGATTAATAAGTGAATCGACGAAAACTCTTTACGAAAATGGGTTAATTAGTTACTGAGTAACACTCGAGAAATCGGGGCGTTACATTGTGGTATCAGAGCTCCGGTTGAGAAACCAGAGCACTAAGGGTTTTGGGCTTACGAGTTTCCGAACTTGTTGATGTTTTTGTTTTTGATAAAGATGTTTTCAAAGCTTCACGGTGAGATTGGGTAGACTTGTTTGCTAAGATGTTTGCTTGGCTGTGAGATTGTCTGTAGTTAGTATCATTGCCGTGATACTTGAGACTAAGTGTTTGATTATATTAAGATGTTTGAACTCTGAGATCGATTGATGGAATGTCAATCGAAGGAAGAGTGGGCTTTGGAATCCCTTTTGCGCCCCAAGGTGTACGCCTGTGTGCGTTTGTGTGCACCAGTGCTGTTGGTGAAGCAGAAGGATGGGAAGTCCAGATTGTGTGTGGATTACCGGCAGCTGAATAAGGTGACAGTGAAGAACCGTTATCCGATGCCTCGGATAGACGACTTGATGGATCAACTTAGAGGAGCGGTGATCTTCTCGAAGGTAGATCTTAAGTCAGGATACCATCAGATCCGAGTCAAGGAATCGGACATCCAGAAGATCGCATTCAGGACCCGATACGGGCATTATGAATATCTTGTGATGCCGTTTGGGGTTACTAATGCACCCGCAGTGTTTATGGACTACATGAACAGAGTGTTCAGGCCATTCCTGGACAAGTTCGTGGTGGTGTTTATTGATGATATTTTGATTTACTCGAAGAGTAAGGAAGAACACGAAGAACATTTGCGTCAAGTGCTAGGAGTATTGCGGGAGAAGGAGCTATATGCTAACGGCTCGAAGTGTGAATTCTGGATGGAAGAGGTGAAGTTCCTAGGTCATGTCATATCAAGTCAGGGTGTGGCCGTTGACCCTAGCAAGATCGAGACGATTCTGTCATGGGAGCAACCAAAGACAGCAAGCGACATCAGAAGTTTTGTCGGGCTTGCAGGCTACTATAGGCGATTCGTCAAAGATTACGCAAAGTTGACTTCGCCGTTGACCCAGTTGACAAAGAAGAATCAACCGTTTGCGTGGACGGAGAAGTGTGAGGCTAGTTTCCAGGAGTTGAAGAAGCGGCTGACCACCGCACCCATACTAGCTTAACCTAAGGAAGGAGAACCTTTTGACGTGTATTGTGATGCGTCGCACAATGGTTTGGGGTGTGTAATGATGCAAGATAAGAAAGCAATTGCTTATGCTTCAAGGCAATTGAAGACTCATGAGAAGAACTACCCTACACATGACTTGGAGTTGGCTGCCATAGTTTATGCTCTCAAGATTTGGAGACACTATCTCTATGGCAGTACGTTCACGATCTATAGCGATCATAAGAGTTTAAAGTACTTATTTGATCAGAAGGATCTGAACATGAGGCAGCGGAGGTGGATGAAATTCCTTCAGGACTATGAGTTCACTCTACAGTACCACCCGGGGAAAAGCAATGTCGTAGCCGACGCTCTCAGCCGGAAGGCTATACATGTGTCCTCAATGATGGTCAAGGAGTTAGAACTGTTGGAGGCTTTCCGAGATCTGAGCTTGGACGTTAAGCTCGCACCAGGAAGGCTGAGTTTCGGAATGGTGACGGTGTCAAGTGGACTTTTGGAAGAGATCAAGTCTAGACAAGAGACTGATGAAGGGATAGCTGAGTGGCGAGACCGTGTGACTCAGGGAAAGGCACCAGAGTTCTCTATTGGGAACGACAATATTCTGCGATGCAAGGGACAGATATGTGTGCCTAACGGTGTAGAGATGAGAAGATTGATCCTAGATGAAGGACACAAGAGTAGACTGAGTATCCATCCCGGAATGAACAAGATGTATCAGGACTTGAAACTTCACTTCTGGTGGCCCGGGATGAAGAAGCAGGTTGCTGAGTATGTTTCTACTTGCCTGACATGTCAGAAGGCGAAGGTAGAGCATCAGAAGCCCGCAGGGAAGCTGCAACTACTAGATGTCCCAGAGTGGAAGTGGGACAGTATTTCTATGGACTTCGTGACGGCGTTACCTTTAACTCGGAGGAAGTTCGATGCAATTTGGGTTGTTGTTGATCGTTTGACAAAGACCGCTCATTTTATCCCGATCAACCTGAAGTACAAGGTGGAGAAATTGGCGGAGATTTATGTGGCTGAGGTTGTGCGTCTACATGGTGTACCGACCAGCATCGTGTCAGACAGAGATCCGAGGTTTACCTCTCACTTTTGGGGAGCCTTGCAGCAGGCCCTCGGAACTAAGTTGAGGTTGAGCTCTGCCTATCATCCCCAAACCGATGGGCAGACAGAGAGGACAATCCAGTCGCTGGAAGATTTGCTACGGGCCTGTGTGTTGGATCACAAGGGCAGTTGGGATGAGATGCTGCCATTGATTGAATTCACTTACAACAATAGTTTCCATGCGAGCATCGGCATGGCACCTTACGAAGCTTTGTACGGTCGGAGGTGTCGTACGCCCTTATGCTGGCATCAAGATGGAGAAAATTTGGTGATTGGCCCGGATTTGGTGCAACAGACCACCGAGGAAGTCAGGAGAATTCAGGAAAAGATGAGAACCGCGCAGAGTCGCCAAAAGAGTTACGCCGACAACCGACGAAAGGAGTTGGAATTTCAGGCCGGAGACCATGTCTTCTTGCGGGTTACCCCGATGACAGGTGCGGAAGGGCAATCAAGTCCAAGAAGCTTACTCCGAAGTTTATTGGGCCGTACCAGATCACGGAGCGAGTTGGACCGGTGGCGTACAGGATCGCCCTACCACCGTTTCTATCCAACATCCATGACGTTCTTCATGTGTCGCAGTTGCGAAAGTATATGGCAGATGATTCGCATGTGATTACGCCAGACGATATATAGCTGAGAGATGATCTGACAATGGAGGTGCCGCCCATCAAGATCGTCGACCGAAGTGTAAGGCGCTTAAGAAACAAGGAGGTGCCTTTAGTGAAGGTCGTGTGGAACCAAGAGACTGGTGACGCGAACTGGGAGTTAGAGGATAAGATGCGGGAATCACACCCCGATTTATTTGTAAACCCTTAAGTTTCGAGGGCGAAACTATTTTAAGGGGGGTGGTATTGTAAGGCCCTAAGTTCAACTTGGAACAAATTTTATGGAAGTTTGAATAAAATTGAAGTTTTTGGCTATGTTTGATAACTGGCAGATTAGAACTGTCAACTTGTGTGAATTTTTAAAGGGTCTTAACGACTTCATTTGGGAAAACTTCCTTCATGCGAGTTGTAGCCCTTCAATTCTAGAAAATTCTCCAAGTGGTTTCGCGTCGATCCGATATCTGTAGCTCCAGATATCCCCGTTTTAGTGAACGTAGTTCCGGCTGTACAGTGCCAGCAGAATTATTGCATTGTTTTTCTTCTAAGTCCGTATTTAATTATGAATTTACCTTTGAGTTGAGGGCTTAGGTTTTAGTAAGTTTCAGGTCTGATTAGGTAATTAGACTGGTGGGTTAAGGTTGGACTTGGGTCGGGCTTGTGGAAAAACAAAACCCTAGCCCAAGTGATGGAGGGTGGGACGCGGGCTATGTAGGGTCTTGGGAGGGAAAGGGTTTCTTTTCACACTATTCTGAAGAAAGAAACCTTGAGCACTTCTGAAACACGTAAAACAGAGGAGAAAGAGTGAGAGAAACTTTCCCCTTGCACCCTAGCCGTCACCGTCCCAAGCCCCACCACCGTCGACGTGTTCGCGCAAGAGAGAGAAGGAGTTTGCGAGCGAGAGGGAGAGAGGAAGGTCACGCGTGGGAGAAGAGGAGAGAAACCAGAACCTTGTTCTTCACTTTCATCTTTTCTTCAAGCCTAAGGACAAAGGTAAGGGCTGGTCCTAGGAGGGGTAGATTATAGGGATCCTTGCCATGCTTTACCAAGAATCATACTGAGTTATAGATGTTTTTCTTATGAGGTTTGGGTGATGTGCTTGCTGGAAATTTATCATGATGCTATGTATGGCTATGCTGTAATTATTATCTCTCTTATGAACATAAGACAGTATGCCAAATGAATGGTAGTTGCCACGGGAACTGTACAGAAGAAGGGTAGTTTATCTAGGTAGTATAGCCATGTTTTGTTGTAAATATGGATTGATTTTGAGGGCTGTTCCATGACGTTTTGCTATTATGTTTGTTGCTGGAAATTTGTACCATGAAATACATGCCTAATAACCTTCAATTGATGTGCTTGCTATTGTGCTATGATCTCATGCATAAATCCCATGACTACTTGCTAATTTTGGATCATATTGTGCTTGTTTCAACATGGTTAATGAAGAATGTTTAATTCTGGAATTCTTGGGTGAAAATGTTGATGTTGGGGCTGGACAAAGGCTTGTATGGAATGAAAGGAAGAAAAAATTTTTTTTTTGAAAACCCTAGAGCCTAAAGTGGGTTCGGCCGAACCCTATTTCAAGGGGTTCGGAGTGTTTCTTTCTTTGATTCCATGCTCAAGTCGTTGAGTCTTGCTTGAATAATTTGGCATGAGTTATGTGTATGAGAAGCATGAGAATATGATTATGAATACCTATGCTGTATGAATATTGCCTGACTGAGGAACCATGGGTCGCTCACCTAGCTGTAATTCCCATTGGTGTTGTGGATATCTTTTGTCGTCATGTTTAATATTGTTATTAAAGTTGGGAAGACTCTAGGACTGACTTTAGAGCCCTAAATACAAAGTGAATGTGATTACAACTCGTTTGCAAGCGAATTAATTAGCGGACATAGGTCAGGTAGACTATGGTCCATGAGAACGATGGGCTTGCACGCGAGGGAGTTATTTGGGTTGACTGCGGTCTCCCGTGAACCTTGTGGGCCGGTGTGGCTTCACGTGATTTGGTTGACTGCGGTCACCGTGAACTTTTGTGGATCATTGCGGCTCCACGTGATTTGGTTGACTGCGGTCACCGTGATAACCGTGCCTCTGCGGAAGCACGAAGATGGCCATGGAAGTTTTGGTGGGTTGTGTGAAGTGAGATTCCGTTAGTAACTGACTCTTTCCCATAAAAGACATATAATGTACTTATATTATATATGTTGTTGTTGATTTTGTCATTATCATTCTTTTTGTTGGACCTGACCCTGCTTGTTTGCTATGTGTTTATTTGGGGGGGGTAGATGGTCGTGAAGATAATGGCGATGACTCATTCTTGGGAGTTGATGCTACGTGACGTGCCAATACCGGAGGACGACTACACTTCAGAGGAAGAGGAGGAGGCTAAGGAATAGGGTTTGGGTTGAGAGTCTTTTGTTTTCTGTTGGGGTTGAGAGTTTCCGAAGTGTTGGTATCGAACAATTTTATTGCTTAAATTCGAAATACAAGTTTTGATGTAATCTTTATTTTCATTCAGGCCTTTGATTCGTACTCTTTACAGTTGGTTATTTAAAAAGTTTTACGATGTTGGTTACTTCCGCGTGTTTTTGGAAAGGTTATGTTTCAAGAGTTTTCGTAAAATGAGAGGTTTGTCATTAATTGAAGATTAATAAGTGAATCGACGAAAACTCTTTACGAAAATGGGTTAATTAGTTACTGAGTAACACTCGAGAAATCGGGGCGTTACATGGAGAGGCAGACTCTTAGGGGTGGGGCAGTTGTGCTGCCACATCCTCCCGCTAGGTTTCATCAGACTGCAGTGGGAGGAGGCAGTGGAGCCTTCACCACCAGAAGCCAAGTCGGGAGTCTGTGCGTAGCGTATACCTGGGCGTCCAAAGTGCTTTAGAGTGGGACCTCGGAAGAGCGTGATAAAGTGGAGCAGTCTAAGAAGAGAGCGCGTGGAGCGGGAGCTGATGTTCCGGAGCGGGATCTGGATTAGAATATTCCTTTTTGTGGGGCTGAGCATTCGTGTCGAACTATTTATCTTTCTTATTTCATTTTCCTTCGATGTACTTTGATGTAGGGCTTTAGCCCAAGTTTTATTTATGTACTTTGAGATAAGGTTTCTTTTGATTACGAGTATTGTATTCAGAAATGCACGTCTTTTATTCCGCAAATTCGTTCATAAGTTTCAAGAGTTTTCGATAAAATGAATCTTGTCATTAATGTTGGTTAATAATTGAACGACGAAAATTCCTAGTGAAAATACACGCGTTTGGTTTACTGTGTGACACTCGAGAAATCGGGGCGTTACATTGTGGTATCAGAGCTCCAGTTGAGAAACCAGAGCACTAAGGGTTTTGGGCTTACGAGTTTCCGAACTCGTTGTGTTTTGTTTTTGAAAAAGGTGTTTTTTTAAACTTCGCGGTAAGGATTAGGTAGACTTGTTTGCTAAGACTTTTGCTTGACAGTGGGATTGTCTGAAATTAGTATCATTTCCGTGATACTTGAGATTAATTATTTATTGTACACTTAGGTATTTCTTTTAATTAAGGGCACTGACATTGGATTGTGGTTCTATTTCTAAGCAGGATCATCATGCCTCCGAGACAGGACCCAACCAATGCCCAGCTTGGTCAAGCAATGGCTCAGCTGGCTCAGGTGATGACCCAGCAGGCTGCCACTGCTGCTGCCCAAGCCGCGACACAGCTTCAGCGGGAAGCTGAAGAGAACACCAGGAGAGCTGAGGAAGATGCCAGAAGGGCACAACGGGCTGAAAGGGAGCTGGCTCAGGACCAGATCCGTATGAGAACTGACTTCAACCGCCATGGACCACCCAAGTTTCAAGTCGAGGTTGAACCCGAGAAAGCTGATCATTGGATTCAGGAAATGGAGAAAATCTTTGAGGCTCTCCATACAGCTGACGCTGAGAAGGTGAACTTGGCGACCTTCATGCTGAAGGGTGACGCTGAGTACTGGTGGCGGAGCGCCAAACAGTTGATGACTGCCAACAATGTGGCCATTACTTGGGAGTCTTTCAAAAGGGCTTTCATGGAGAAGTACTTCCCGGAGATTGCCAGGGAAGACATGGAGAATCAATTCCTCAACCTGAGACAGGGGTTGATGACCGTAGGGGAATATGCTGCAAGATTGGAGACCCTGTCCAAACATTTTCGCTTTTTCCAAGTGCAAGTGGATGAATCGTACCTATGCAACCGATTCATGAGGGGTTTGAGGAATGACATTGAGGAGTCTGTGAGGCCATTGGGAATCAGAGTCTTCCAACAACTGGTGGAGAAAGCTCGTGAAGTGGAGTCGATGAAGAATCGTCAGAAGGGCAAGTATGACAGCGGAGGTCCGATCCGTTCTGGGCAGAGGCCGACCGGAAGGTTTGAGGGACAGAGGCAAGCTGGTAGGTTTGACAGGGGCAAGGCTCCGATGAGGAAGCCTTACCAACGCCATGCTGACAGGGTGCCTTTTGCTGGGAGGGGTGTGGCACGTGCTCCTAAGGACGATGTCGTATGTTACAAGTGCAACCAGAAGGGGCACTATTCGAATGAATGTGGAAAGGAGATTGTGTGCTGGAAGGGCCAGAAACCAGGGCACGTTGAGAGAAATTGTCCTAATGCTGCTAAGGCCGAGCCAGTACTGAATGTTGCCAGGGGAAAGCGACCTTCTGCTCCAGGTCGTGTGTTTGCAATGTCTGGGGAACAAGCTGCTATGACTGATGATCTTATCCAGGGTACGTGTATTATCGCTGGAACTTCTTTAATGGTGTTATTTGATTCTGGTGCTACACACTCATTCATTGCTGAGGAGTGTGTGAAAAAGTTAGGATTGCTAACTGCTGATTTACCATTCGATTTGGTGGTGACGACCCCTACCGCCGATCAATTAGTTACGCGCACGGCATGCTTGCAATGTCCGTTGATTTATGAGAATCGGAAGTTCCTTGCGAACCTCGTCTGTTTGGGGCTTAAAGAGCTCGATGTGATAATGGGGATGGACTAGTTGGCACAGTATCACGTTCTTTTGGATTGTGTTAATAAGGTCGTGGTCTTCCCAGATTCTGGCATTACGGATTACTTGAATTCGTACAGCTTAGGAAAGGGTTCACCAGCATTCGTGAACTCTATCGTAGCTGAGGCGAAGAACGACGACGATGTGCGCAACATTCTGGTGGTGCAGGAATTTGTGGATGTGTTTCCAGAGGATGTGCCTGGAATACAGCCGGTGAGAGAGACGGAGTTCTCTATTGATATCATGCTCGGTACAAGACCAATATCAATGGCACCTTATCGGATGGCACCGGCAGAGTCGACAGAGTTAGCAAAGCAGTTGGAGGATCTCTCTTCCAAGGGATTCATCCGACCAAGTGTGTCGCCTTGGGGAGCTCCAGTGTTGTTGGTAAAGAAGAAGGACGGGAGGTCCAGACTATGTGTGGACTACCGACAGCTCAACAAGGTGACAGTGAAGAATCGTTATCCGATGCCCCGGATAGATAATTTGATGGATCAACTTCAGGGTGCTGTTGTTTTCTCGAAGATAGATCTAAAGTCGGGATATCATCAGATCCGGGTGAAGGAGGCTGACATTCAGAAGACCGCATTCAGGACTCGGTATGGGCATTATAAGTACCTCGTGATGCCGTTTGGAGTTACCAATGCACCCGCAGTGTTTATGGACTACATGAACAGAGTATTCAGGCCATTCCTGGACAAGTTCGTGGTGGTGTTCATTGACGATATTCTGATTTACTCAAAGAGTAAAGAAGAACACTAAGAGCATTTGCGTCAAGTGCTAGGAGTAATGCGGGAGAAGGAGCTATATGCTAATGGTTCCAAGTGCGAATTCTGGATGGAAGAGGTGAAGTTCCTAGGTCACGTCATATCAAGCCAGGGTGTGGCTGTTGACCCCAGCAAAATTGAATCGATTTTGTCATGGGAACAACCTAAGACGGCGAGCGACATCAAAAGTTTTGTTGGGCTTGCTGGCTACTACAGACGCTTCGTGAAGGATTATGCAAAGTTGACTTCGCCGTTGACTCAGTTGACCAAGAAGAATCAACCATTTGCATGGACAGAGAAGTGTGAAGAGAGTTTTCAGGAGATGAAGAAGCGACTGACTATCGCACCAATACTAGCCTTACCTAAGGAGGGTGAACCATACGATGTTTACTGTGATGCTTCACATAATGGGTTGGGCTGTGTAATGATGCAAGAGAAGAAAGTGATTGCTTATGCTTCGCGACAATTGAAGAATCATGAGAAGAACTATCCTACGCATGATTTGGAGTTGACTGCTATAGTATATGCCCTTAAGATTTGGAGGCATTACCTGTATGGCAGTACGTTCACGATCTACAGTGATCACAAGAGTCTGAAGTACTTGTTTGATCAGAAGGATCTGAACATGAGGCAGCGAAGGTGGATGGAATTCCTTCAGGACTACGAGTTTTCTCTACAGTATCATCCGGGGAAAACTAATGTTGTAGCTGACGCTCTTAGTCGAAAGGCTATACATGTGTCCTCGTTGATGGTCAAGGAGTTAGAACTGCTGGAGGCATTCCGAGATCTGAGCTTGGATGTCAAGCTCGCACCAGGGGAGCAGAGATTCGGAATGGTGACGGTGTCGAGTGGACTCTTGGTCGAGATTAAGTCGAGGCAAGAGACCGATGAAGGATTGCTTGAGTGGCGCAAACTAGTTACTCAAGGGAAGGCGCCAGAGTTTTCTGTCGGAAGCGATAACATCCTGCGTTGTAAAGGGCGAGTTTGTGTACCCGATGACGCAACTATGAGAAGGTTGATCTTGGATGAGGTGACAAGAGCAGGTTGAGCATTCATCCGGGAATGAACAAGATGCATCAAGACCTGAAACTTCATTTCTGGTGGCTTGGGATGAAGAAACAAGTAGCCGAGTATGTGTCGAAATGCTTGACTTGTCAGAAGGCTAAGGTGGAACATTAGAAGCCAGCAGGAAAACTACAGTCGTTGGATGTTCCAGAGTGGAAATGGGATAGCATCTCTATGGACTTCGTGACAGCGTTATCCCTAACACGAAGAAGATTTGATGCAATTTGGGTAGTGGTTGATCGATTGACGAAGACTGCTCACTTCGTGCCGATCAATTTGAACTACAAGGTGGAGAAGCTAGCAGAAATCTACATCGCGGAGATTGTTCGTCTGCATGGTGTACCGTCTAACATTGTGTCGGACAGAGACCCGAGGTTTACCTCACGTTTCTGGGGGCCTTTGCAACAAGCTTTGGGAACCAAGCTGAGATTGAGTTCCGCTTATCATCCACAGACGGATGGGCAAACCGAAAGGACTATTCAATCCTTGGAGGATTTGCTAAGAGCTTGTGTGCTAGATCATAGAGGAAGCTGGGATGAGTTGTTGCCGCTGATTGAGTTCACCTATAACAACAGCTTTCATGCGAGCATCGGGATGGCACCTTATGAAGCTTTGTATGGTCGGAGGTGTCGAACGCCTTTGTGTTGGCATCAAGACGGTGAGAATCTGGTCATTGGACCCGAATTGGTTCAGCAAACTACAGAAGAGGTGAAGCGAATCCAAGAAAAGATGAGGATCTCGCAGAGTCGTCAGAAGAGTTACGCTGACAATCGAAGGAAAGAGCTAAAATTTCAAGCTGGAGATCATGTCTTCCTACGGGTTACCCCGATGACAGGTGTCGGAAGGGCGATCAAGTCTAAGAAGCTTACTCCAAAGTTCATTGGACAGTACCAGATTACGGAGCGAATTGGGCCAGTGGCATATAGGATTGTGTTGCCGCCATTCCTATCCAATATCCATGATGTGCTTCATGTGTCGCAATTGTGAAAGTATATGGCTGATGACTCTCACGTTCTGGAAACCGATGACATTCAGCTAAAGGATGATTTGACGATGGTGATGCCACCCATCAAGATCGTCGACCGGAGTACGAAGCCCTTGAGGAATAAAGAGGTATCCTTGGTGAAGGTCGTGTGGAATTAAGCTACGGGCGATGCGACTTGGGAATTAGAGGATAAAATGCGGGAGTCACATCCCGATTTGTTTGTAAACCCTTAAGTTTCGAGGGCGAAACTGTTTTAAGGGGGGTGGTATTGTAAGGCCCTAGACCTTATTTTTGTAATGCTTTGATGATGGATTGAATAAAATGAGATTTTGGTTAAGTTTGAGTATTGACAGATTATGGCTGTCAACTTGTGTGAATTTTTAGAGAGTCTTATCGACCTCATTTGTAACACCCCGATTTCGGTGGCGTCACTTTAGTAACTCAAAATAAAATAAAGCCGAAAAGCAGGTATTTTTTTTCGTTTTGTTTAAATAAAAAGACTTGTCGAAATAAAGACTCAACCCAATCGCGATTAACAGCGATATTAATATACAATACAAGCACAGCCCTCGCTGCAACTAAAAACATCGTCACGAGTGACCTCCAGTGACGGAAAGGTAGTGCCCGTGGGCAATTATGTACAAACTAAAACAAAAGGTCAAGTATTCTGAATACAGTCCTCCAACGAAAGTAAGTCGGCCCAAAACGGCCTCAAAAGACTTCCTACGTCCGACAAACTCCCTGTGATCCTCATGGAAGGGAATCACACGAAAAGCTAATAGTCGGGGACCTGCCCTGCCCCAAAATAAGGAATGACAATCAGAGCTATGACTCTAACAACCAACTCAAGGACTCTAACCACCCATATCCCACACTACTTTCATCGACCCTTCCTCGATCAGGCCTGTAGTCCGGGTCCTCGTCGAAAGCTTCAGTAATAGTCATTACGCTCCTGGTCCTCCTCGAGTGACGAGTCATCACGAATCGGCTGACGGACGCCTGGCAGCAGGCCGACCGCCCAAACACAAACATACAAACAAAGCCAAGGCGCTAGGGTCAACTTACAGAATACAATAGATATACAACCAACATGCGATAAAGGGGGTATATATATGTTGTATATATACATATAAGTTATGCGTTGCCTACCCTAAGGTATATACATGACATGTTATCAAATCTCTTACACAATTCAATCATCAAAACACATAACGATGTTTATCAACATCAAATCATCAAGTCTCAACAATTATAGTTAGAGTGCATGATATGTCATACAACGGTAATCATAATAAGATGCATGGTGTGCCAATGCAGAATATGCTGACACAAACCCGAATAACGTCACTCTGCTTGGCGACGGGACAAACCAATGGTATTGCCACTTAAAGGCTGGGCACCTCGAGACGGTCGTAACACTGGCCTCGTGTTTAACCATTTCTGCTCGGGCGTCGCTTATCACCTTTGGCTATAGTCAAGACGATCCAACTCTACATGGTTCGACCATTTCTGCTTGCTATGCCGGACATCAACAGGCACGATACAACTGTACATGGATGATCGTTACCTCCTGTTGTGCCAGGTATAGTCAGGACCGATTCAACTCTACACGGCTGATCGTTGCTTCCTGCTATACCGAAGTACTCCACTTGGCACTTCATCGCGTGTATGCATGGGTGCAATATGGTTAGCTAAACAACGATTCGTCCTCACAGGTAAAATTGGTTCATTGACCAAAGGCATCTACAATGAGAAACCTAGGCTATAGTCAAGTCGGTTGTGACCCCACGGGTTTAACCATTCTGCTTGCTACGCCAGACATCAACAGGCCCGATACAACTCTACACGGCTGACCGTCACTACCTGTTGTGCCAAGTGTACTCTACTAGGTACCTTACTAACGCCCAGACCCTTGGCTAAAGCCCGTCTTCAAATTCTTTCCCATAAAATGAGTTCCCTTAAAACAATAGTTCTCTTATTAGGCAAAATGTTCCATCGTGAATTAGTCCATTATGTCGTTAATTCCAAAGTTCAGTTTTTCATTTCCAACACCTTTCAAAATAAAGTTCCCAAAGCTAGGATCACCGACCCATTCCCGTTTTTCCAAACTCACTTTCATTCCTAAGTCTTTTCCGTTGAATCATCGTCATTAATTAAAAACATTATATTCTTAATAAATATATTATGGATTTATTTACATAAAACAGATTATGATTATTTTCGGTCCAAAACTCTATAAGTTCAAAGTTCCCATCAAACCCAAACAACTCCCCGAGAAAACACTAGATCCCCTAGAACAATGAAGGTTCGAACCTTGGTCCGACCTAACAAACGTTCCCAAAACAAACTCGTCCTTGTCATGACGAAGGTAAGTGTATTCTACACTCCCAAAAGTGGTAGCAAAATGCACGAATATAGTCAGCACAATTTAATCATAACGCAAATACATCAAGCTCTATCGAGCGATGAATCAATATGGCAGTGCTGTAAACATAACCTTGTCATATCCACTAGAAAGCGATAAGACAGAAACCAGTAAACGGCCGAAGCCTCTCAGAAAACGGAGACACACGTCTCATATAAGTTCACTCGGCCGAAGCCTCCAGAAAACATTTTCCAGTTCAAAACGATAAACAATACCCAAGCAATATTCAATATCAAGCAATACTCAAGTCGAAGTTATCGACGCCTACAATACAAATAGCTAGTAAGTAAGTTGCCCTAACCTGTTGATTTTCCAGCTCGCTCCTTGGACTTTCCTTCACGATCTTCCTCCTCAAGTCCCCCGAATTCCTCAAACGAACCTTAAAGAAATTTCACATAAATCAATCACAATGAGTCAGAAACTCAGCAAACAATAAGTCCTAGGGTCACACGGAAACACTACAACTCCGTGGTACGACAATCTAACGCGTTAAGACAAGTTTTCGAAAAATCGGATTCTTCCCCCCCCCCCCTTGATATAGCTCTCGGCCACTTCCTTTAATTGGGAGGGTCGATTTTTCTTCGATCAAACTTGGTTCCTAGGTTATCATAAGTCGTAACTAAGGCGGATCTAAGCTCGGAAAAATTTTCGGATCGAAAACTGACATAGGGGTAGTTTGGTCATTATTTTAAACTCAGAATTTCAAAACTGGATTTTTTGAAAAACAAATTGGATGGAGACGTCAACAACGACGTTTATGACAACTAATCCTACTAGCACTAAGCCAAGTCGAGAGTTCTAAGCTAAAAGATTGAGACTTTGCCCCAAAATGGGTATTTGAGGTAGAATTGATTCCGGCGGAATTCCGGCGACATTACGAAAAAACTAATCCGACAGAAGTGCTCCTGAGCACGTAGGGAAGATGTTTAGACAAAGAAATCAAGCTATTTGGACAATTTTCCAAAAACCTCAAAACTTTGGACACATAAAGACTTAGGAGAAGTCGACAGAAACGACGATCAGAAGAGAGATATAGTTTACCTACCTCAAGGTCTTCGATTAGCAACGATCGGTGAAGCAAACGGGCAAGAATTCGCGAAGATCAACTTCCTCCTCTTCTCCTCTCTTGGCCGCGGTTTTGGGGAAAGAAATGGGTGAGTTTTGCAAAATTTTCATTTTCTAGCTTATAACCTATATATAGTGAAGGAAATGGAGATATTTTGCAAAGTTTGGATAAGGATGCATTGGTGGATGGATAAGGATGGATAGATATTTTTGAGAAGATATTTTGGTAAAGATATTTTGTAAAGATATTTTGTAGAGATTAGATAAGGATGAGTAGATATTTATCAAGGATCGGATAAGGTTGAATAGATATTTATCAGAAATTGGATAAGAACGAATAGATATTTATCAAAGATTGGATAAGAACGAATAGATATTTATCAAAGATTGGATAAGAACGAATAGATATTTATCAAAGATTGGATAAGAACGAATAGATATTTATCAAAGATTGGATAAGAATGAATAGATATTTATCAAAGACTGGATAAGAACGAATAGATATTTTAGGGAGATATTTTGAGAAGATATTTTGTAAACCGGTACAGATTAGTTTAGATACCGGAGGATTTAACTCATAGAGTTAAAATAAAAATATAAGAATGATTCCTATTTTTCCGGCTTCATTCTCCGTGAGTTCTAAGATAGGTTTTGGCGACAGAATTCCAAAACTCAACAGAGGTTTCCTTGTATTTTAGGTGACTAACGCAAAGTCGGTGTAAAACTATTTTACCCGATAAGTTACTTTTTGCAGTGGATGTCGGATGAGAAAACTTCCTTCTGAAGAAAGATTAGAAATAACGAGAGAAATAGGCACACGCGGGTGGAATCTTCATTTGAAGCTCCGAATAGAAAAAGTCTTCATCGTCCGTCGATCTTAGGTTTCTCGAACTATCAGGGATTCCGTTTCGGCAAACTTCCGAGAATTGGAATTTGACGTTCGTATGTTCCAGGGTTTCGCGTCGAAATACTTGTTTATAGACGAATAAGAGAAATTCTAATATTTCTCTGAGGTTTTTTTGGAATTAGTTTCCATCGTGTCCTAAAGTATAAATTAACTATTCACTAGGGTCTTCGACCTAAGATTAGGCGAACGTTAGTCGTGCTATAACTTTTATCGGTTTTGATATAATCCTTGGACTTTTCCTGAACCTTCTCTTTCATAAATTTATTTCATCCAATAAACTCTTGTATTTTATTCCCTTATCCAAAACTTAAAAACTTGGGTCTTACATCATTTGGGAAAACGTCCTTCATGAGAGTTGTAGCCCTTTAAGTTTAGAAAATTCTCGAAGTGGAATCAGGTCATTCCGACCTCTGTAGATCAAGATATTCGCGTTCTAGTGACAAAAGGTCCTGCTGTACAGTACCTACGAATTTTACAAAAATCAGAAATTGTGTGCTTGGGTTAAATCCTTTTGCTTAGTGACTCTTTATGGGTTAATGATCTGATCAGAGGCTAATGGGCTGAATACTGATTAGTTAATGGGTCAATTGAACTTTAGGTTTGGTTTTGGGCTTAAGTGGAAGGAAGGAAAATAACCCTAACCCATGGGTTGTGAATTGCATGGGGCATAAAGGGGGAAAAACCCTTATTTTCCCTTCTCATTCAGAAACTGCACCACACCACTTTCACGTAAAAACCAGAGGAAAAACAGAAGAGAGAACTTGAGAGAGAGGAGGAGAGAGCCGCCGCCCCTAGCCCTAGCCACCGCCGCACGCACACAAGGGAAAGGAGAAGAGATCGCGAGAGAGAGAGGGACCGAGAGCAAGGAGGGAGAGAAAGGGAACTTGGACAGAAAGAAACCATCTCCATTCTCTTCTATTTTCAACCCCTAAGATCAAGGTAAGGGCTGATCTCTAGGATATGGGTAGAGTTTAGGGAATTTCTATGTGAAAAGCTATGATTTCATGTGTAAAAAAATGCGGTTTTAATGGGTTTCTCTATGGGGAATTTATCTGTATGATGGGGGGCTCTACTTATGCATGTATATGATGCAATACTTCTGTTTTTTTTCCAGTAGCTAAGTGATGCCATGATCCTTGATGTTTTCATGCTTAAAAATTGCTAAATGTGCCTTGTGTTGCATAGGTTTGTGTTGGTTATAAATTGTATGATAGACCTGGACTTTTTATGGTATTTGCATGAGGATATGTGTGCTGGAAATTGGCCTTGAAGGTTGTTCATGATAGATCAAGAATTTTAGGAAAACCCTAGAGCCTAAAAGCTCACGGCCGAACCCACCTTATATGGTTTCGGTGAATTTTTCTTGCCTTCTTTTGTCCATGAGAGGACTGGATAATTTTGCTATTGTTTTAGGTACTAAGTTTATGATAACATGAGTATGATATTGATGATGTTATGGATGCTATCCATGTACAAAATTTTATGATAAGAATTACTCTTAAAGTTGCTATTTTATCGCTATCTTTGCAAGTCTTTCGAATATGAAGTATGTAACATGATTAGATGTGAAATTGGTGTTGATTTTTCATGATGTATGCCTGCTGGACTTTGGCTTGGTTAATTGAAAGGCTAAAAAGCATTTTTGGCCCCTGATGTTTCAAGTTTGTGCAAATTCTGCCCCTATCTATTTTTGTCGATGTTTCTACCCCTCATGTTTTCAAACAGTGCATCGTCTACCCCTCATGTTTTCAAACAGTGCACCCCTCATGTTTTCAAACAGTGCACCGTCTACCCCTGACGGAGGGGTAGACGGTGCACTGTTTGAAAACATGAGGGGTAGAAACATCGACAAAAATATAGTAGGGGCAGAATTTGCACAAACTTGAAACATCAGGGGCCAAAAGTGCTTTTTAGCCTAATTGAAATGAAGAGAACAAATTGTTTTGGAAAACTTGGGCCGTCTTTGGCTCATGGCCGAACCCATGTTTGAGGGTTTCGGCGAAATTTTCTTGTGCTCCTCTTTGGGTTAGGTTATGTGTTTAGTTGCTGAAAATTTTAATGTAAGATTAAGGGTATGTGAACATGATGGGTGTGGATATCTTATATGGATTGTGATAGTATGTTTGGCTCTTATGTCTTGGCGAATTGTTGGCCGAAATTTAATTACGAAGGTCGCTCATCCAGCTGTAATTTGTAAGACCCACATTTTTGAATTAGAATAATTAATTAATTTCCGACTCACGCCTAAGATGTTGTGTAAGCGTGAGAGGAGCCTGAACAAATAGATTTTCTATTCGGAGCTTCTAACGAAGTTTCCATCCGCGTAACCTCATTTCTTTTGATGTTTGGGATCTCTTTCCAGAAGGAAGTTTCTTCGTTCGACGTCATTTGCAAAAAGTAGTTCTGCGGCATATTTTGAAGCAGATCGCGTTCAAGCAATTTTCTCACTTAAATGAAACTCCGAAGCAAGTATTGACCTTTTATAAAGGGATACTTAGCTTAGTTGTATAATATGATAACGTCATATTTATTCTAATTGTCTCACAATTATTCTTTAGTTCAGTTTTGACTCATTTCTTGGTTCATGGATCATTTTAATTTGCTCAAAGTGATCCTAATTTATATCTTATTATTTCATAAAGTTCCTCATAATTTTTAAGATAATAATATATCACCTTTATATTTTTCTCTTAACTCTATGAATTAAATTCGTCAGTGTCTAAACTAATCCGTACCGCATTACAAAATATCTACTCAAAATAATCTTATGTAAATATCTAACCCATCAATCCTTATCCCCACCCTCGACAACTCTTCTCTTCACTCCCATCTTCTTCATTTTCTTTTCTCCCCAGCAAACCTTCCTTTCTTCCCTCCCTCCCATAGCTGCACCATTTCCTTCTTCTTTTCTTCATGAAACACTAACATCATCACCGTTTCTTCTGCTTTTTCTCCATTAACTAAACAGCACCACGAGCCTCCCTTGCTGCCAAGAAGCA
This sequence comes from Lotus japonicus, assembly GCF_012489685.1. Classification (NCBI taxonomy): domain Eukaryota; kingdom Viridiplantae; phylum Streptophyta; class Magnoliopsida; order Fabales; family Fabaceae; genus Lotus; species Lotus japonicus. The sequence goes on from NC_080044.1 coordinate 35,315,703, forward strand.
ACACCTTCGGGTGCCTTCCTCTGTTTCCTCTGTTTCGAACAGCCAGGGCCACCTTTCCTTCCACCGAGAGCAACCGCCACCACCTTGTGTCTCCATCAATGCGAGAACCAGCCTCATTCTTCTTCTTCATGATGACAGCACCCATACAACCTTGATCTCTTCACGTTGCAGCACCACAAATCACCAACATCATCATGTTTTCCTCTCCCTCTTGCAGCCGCTGATCACACCATCACCATCACCATGGTTTTCTCCTTATATGGCCAGCAAAGAATCACCACCGCTAGCCATAGCACCACCAACACCATGCCATGCTCCAATTTCTTCTTCACCAAGATCACCATGTATGAACTCCCTAGTCCCTCATTTCACCTTCATTACATTTATATTTCTGGTATTCAATTGTTTTTCCCCTGTTTATGTTGTATCATGGAGATGTGATAAGGCTTGCTTTTTGGTTTTCTTGATGGCTTATGGACCTGATTCATTCGTCTTAGGCTAAGTGGATACATGTTGTTAGACAAATAAATTGATGATGTGGGTTTTCATGTTGCGGATTGTTTTTCTATTGATCTGTTGAATACTTGTATCAAAATTGCAGTGGCTATCAAAATGTATATTTATAAACTAGGAGTAGCTTTCTATTAATATAAATGTTGTGTGGAAAAGTTGAACTTTTACAAAAAAAATGGACTTTGATTATGTTAGAGTCATATTCATGCTTAGGGTCTTTGCATTAGTTGTTTATATATGCTTTAATTTGAGCTATGTAAAACCAATTTCAAAAAAATCATAACTTTGAAATTTTAGGGTTCCAAATTGGGGCTTTTATTCTAGCGCCTTGGGGAGAGTATAAGCATGCGGTAATCAATTCTTATGCCTTAATAATGATGCATGATGCCTAGGAATTAGCTTGTAGTAAAAGAAAACATCAATCTTGGATTATCCATTTTTGGCCGAGAGCTAGCATGTGTATTGGGGGAGAAAAACCTTTTCTTGAAACTCTAGTAATGATGCATGATGTTTAGGGTGATTTCGGGGAAAATTTTGGGTAGAGTTTTGTGGATGAATGGTTGAGCATGCTAAATGTTACTTTTCCTTTAAGTAATCATGTCTTATGTGAGAAGCAATGGAAATGTGGAATATGTTATGTGTTATTTCAAACATGCTAAGTGCTACTTGTTTCTTAAGTAAGTGCATTTTATGGCATAAATGAATGCATGGTGAGAAATTTAGATTCAACTATAAGCATGGTGATTTAAAAATGAGCTGAAGCTTTGGGAAAAATTATAGAGACCTGTTCAGGTTTGAAGCATGATCAAGTTGCATGAATTTTATATTAATGAGAAAGGAAACGGGACTTTGCTGTTTTAATTGCTGCTGTTTCTGTTCTGTATCAAGTGTTGCTGCTGCTGTTCTGATTTTGTTGTTGTTGTCACTGTTTCTGTTTTTGCTGTAATTGCTGCTGCTGTTCTGTTTTTATTGTTGCTGTCACTGTTTCTGTTTTTGCTGTAATTGCTGCTGCTGTTCTGTTTTTATTGTTGCTGTTTCTGTTTTTGCTGTAATTGCTGTTGCTGACCTGCTGTAATTACTGTTATTGTTGCTGTTTTGCTGTAACTGTTGTCGCTGTTTTGCTTGCTACTTATTGTTGTTGTTACCATGTTTCGGTGATGGCATGCGTAAAAATGAATATGAAATTGTATGCTAAAATGGGGGCTTGAGGCCGTGAGTTTAAAGTAGAAAAAGAGTAGAGAAAATGTCCAAATGCACTAGGAGCATGATTAGGATAATCAATTATGGTTTTTTTTTTTGAAAAGTTTCATGATTTTAATTTGAAGTTAGAACGTTAATTGCGTACTTGCTACTTGCTTACTTGAAACTTGAGTTTTGGGTCAATTTCACTCATTGGGGTAATCCTCTTATTTGTGCCTAAGTGTTGCATTCCTAAAGCTTAGAAAGCTTTTCCGGTTTTGGTAGTCGTTTTAAGTCGAGTTGTTACTTAGTGATTAAGTAATCGTACTTTTGCTTAAGGTTTGAGACGTGCAAGCTTGGGACTCGAGGAAATTGGAACGCTTGAGGAAAGGCGAAGGAGAAAGAAATATTGGCTAAGGTAAGGGCAACTCTCCTAGCTATTAGCTATATGCTTAGGTGTCGAAGAATCGACAATTGTTAAATGATATTAATATGTGAGGCTTATGCTTCTGTTGACTGCTGAGGCTTCGACCGTTTACTGAGATTTCAGTCTTATTTCTTTTAATGGATAGACATTTGCTATTTCTTGAATTAGGTATGTGCATAAACATGAAGTTATGCCAAAACTTTATGATTATATCGATTGTAAATGCGGAGTGTTATAAGAATTAGCAAGTAGAACCCGACGGAAGGTCTGAGCTACTGCTGACGTGATGGATCAAGGCTTTCTCAGGAAAGAGAACTTGGGGATGATATTTATCTTTTGACTTGTTAGATTTTGAAACAAATGAATGCATAAGACTTGATTTGAGAATAAATTCCATAATGAATTAGCTCAAAATAGAACACTTTGAATAATAAAGATAACCCATTTTGAGGAAAACTTAGGATATGAAATGAGTTCGAAAATGGGAAGGGTCGAAGATTTGAGGTTCGAGGAAAGATAATGATTCGAGTTGTGAACATCACGAAGAGGAGCCGTTATGAGTAGAACCGCCATTAAGTGCAGGTGCTACTCCTTGTGTGAAGTGATTGGTCAAAGGACCGACGTTTACCTTAGGGAAAAACGATAGAGACATGAACCATAGCTAGACACGTATCCGAGTGAGGACGAATCGTGGTTTGCTAGCTCTTGCATACCTGCATGACTTGATTAAGGGGCTTGTCCTTAATCCTATTAATTATTCTTTGATTAAGAGGTTTGTCCTTAATCATATTATTTATCCATCGATTAGAGAGGATGGACCTTAATCGTATTGTTTACCCCTGGATTAAAGTGGCTGGACCTTAATCCTATTAATTACTCTTGATTAAGGGGTGTGACCTTAATCATATTATTCGTTATTGGATTAAAGAGGATGGACCTTAATCCTATTATTTGCTTATGGATTAAAGATGATGGACCTTAATCCTATTTATTGCTTGTGGATTAAAGTGGCTGGACCTTAATCCTATTATGTGTTAGTTGATTTAGAGGATTGACCTTAGTCATACTATTTGTTATTTGCTTAAGAGGTTAGACCTTAACTCCTATTACTTGGATCGATTAAGGGGCTAGTCCTTGATCCTGTTATCTGTTTGTTGATTAGAGAGTATAGAGTTCATCGTGCTAGATGATTGACCGCTGAGTCGTGCGCTTCCATTGGTGAGACGTGATGCTGCCATGGCAAGGAAATTAAGATACATCTATGCGTAGACGGCGAGTGATGGATTGATGACTTGACGTTCAAAGGATAGAGATTGACTTATGTTGTGTCTAATTATTATTCACACGCTACTTAACTATGCTAAATCAAGCTAGGACTTATATTACATTACTCTAGGAAGTTGACCCTTTTTGCCTTGTTTGCTTTGTTTGTGTTTGGGCGGTCGGCAAACTGCCAGGCCCTAACAGGTGTGTCTCTGAGGAGCTGTTGATTGCAGCAAGAAGGTGATTGGACTGATTGACGATGAGACTTCCTTGGAGTGAGTGAACCAACCGAAGACTTGTGGAAGTAATAGTTAGATGTAAGGCTAGAGCCTTGGGTAGAGAAGCTTACCGTCATTGGTTGAAGCTCGTAGGGATGATTGTATTACTTACTTTGGTCTGGGTAGGTTTCGATGCATTACTCTTCTGCGAATCTCCAGTGAGGGGATTGTAGGAAGTATATTGGACTTAGGGTGTTATCACATTTTGAACTTTGTTGTCGGTTAAGACATTACTTCACTGTATATTTTATACGTCTTGAACATCCGTCGTCACTCACGGGTGCTTGCCTTATCAAGGCCGGATGTAAGGGTTTGGGTAAGAGTATACATATCAGGTTTTGGAAATGTTTTGGAAAGAAAGCAAACGAAAAAAAATATACCCGCTTTTATTAAATCCTTGTTGGAAAATAATTCCATTTTATTTAATAGGTTACTAATTGTGACTCCCGAAAGTCGGGGTGTTACATAATTCCTTCTGCTGCTTATTTTATCTGTATCGTTGAGTTTTGTTCGATGCATGAAATAAGACTCTAGGTTGACTATTAGAGCCCTAATAAAGAGAATTGAGACCTAATCGCTTGCAAGTAAAATGTGATGTAATTGGAACATAGGTCTAGTGATGACTATGGACCATGAGAATGATGGTACCGTTAGAGACAAACGGTTACTTGCACGCGAGGGTGTTTGTGGGTTATACGGTGTGTCCCCACGTGATTAGGTTGACTGCGGTGACCCTGTGATCTTGTGGATGTACGGTGTTTCCCCCACATGATCGAGGGTTGTACGGTGTGTCCCCTCCGAGAATTGTTCATCTGCGGATGATTGTGATTATGGCCATTGGTGTTGAGGTGGTTGTGTGAATGGTGAGGTCGTTAGCCTAACTGAACTTAGGTGACTGACTGTGATTATGCTTATTATACCTTGTTATTTATGAGAATACATGAACATGTGAATGTTTCTATGAGAACATGTGATCTGACCCTGTTATTTGTTTATGTGTTTATTTGGGGGGGGGGGGGGGGCGTAGATGGTGACCACCAAGATAGTGGAGACTATCGCGAGATGAGAGATCGTTCTGAGTAGGCCAGCGGAAGACCGGCTCTCGGAGACCGACGGTTCCGGAGTCCGGAGAGTCTACGTCGGCGATGCGGAGCTCTTAGGAAGGAACAGATCTGGGACGGTTGTGGAGATGCAGACTCTTAGGGGTGGGGCAGTTGTGCTGCCACATCCTCCCGCTAGGTTTCATCAGACTGCAGTGGGAGGAGGCAGTGGAGCCTTCACCACCAGAAGCCAAGTCGGGAGTCTGTGCGCAACGTATACCTGGGCGTCCAAAGTGCTTTAGAGTGGGACCTCGGAAGAGCGTGATAAAGCTGGAGCAGTCTAAGAAGAGAGCGCGTGGAGCGGGAGCTGATGTTCCGGAGCGGGATCTGGATTAGAGTATTCCTTTCTGTGGGGCTGAGCATTTGTGTCGAACTATTTATCTTTCTTATTTCATTTTCCTTCGATGTACTTTGATGTAGGGCTTTAGCCCAAGGTTTATTTATGTACTTTGAGATTAAGGTTTCTTTTGATTACGAGTATTGTATTCAGAAATGCACGTCTTTTATTCCACAAATTCGTTCATAAGTTTCAAGAGTTTTCGATAAAATGAATCTTGTCATTAATGTTGGTTAATAATTGAACGACGAAAATTCCTAGTGAAAATACACGCGTTCGGTTTACTGTGTGACACTCGAGAAATCGGGGCGTTACAATGATGCTCCTCCTATGAAGAAATCAGTAATCAAGACTGGCTCTGCTAAAGCGCCTCCGGATACTTCCTCCAGGAAAGGGAAAGAGCATGTAATCCTTGATTTTGATGGCGATACTTCTGATGATGTTGATGTGACTGTGAAGAATATAGCAAGCAGGTTGAGGAAGAAGAAACACGCAACACCGGTCAAGTCAACTACAAGGACCCCTAAGGACTCCAAAGCTGCTGGCTCTGTAAGGAAAAGCAAAGGCAAGACAACAAGCAAAGGAAAAGGGTTGAATGTTTCAAACAAGAAGAGGAAGCATGTCTCTGACCATGAGTCAGATCAAGATGGTGAACCAACCATGCCTGACATCTCTACAACTGCAAGGAAGAGGGTTAAGGGTAAACGAGTTCCCCTGAATGTTGTTGATGTCCCTTTGGACAATGTTTCTTTCCACTATGCAGATAATGCTCAGAGATGGAAGTTTGTCTCCCATAGACGCATTGCTATAGAGAGTGTAACACCCCGATTTCCAGGTGTCACTTTAGTAACTAAAAATAAACTTTACGCGGAAAACAGGTAATTTTTTTTCGTTTGATTCCTTTTAATTAAAGCGATAGAAAATAAAAACATAACCCAGCAACTAAACTAACCGATATACAAACATATATACATGTACAGCCTCAGTTGCACGCCAACGTCACGCGCACTCGCCGTGACCTCAAAGTAGTGTGCTCGTAGGCAAATATATACAGATCCAGAAACGTGAGTAAGAAAGTTATAAGTACAATCCACTAGGAGAAAGTCGGCCTCAAAATGGCCTAAGCAAAGACCCCTACAGTCCGACTGACTCACTGTGATACCTCAGTAAGAGAACCACACAAAAAGTCATGCATCGGGAACCTACCCTGTCCCAAAAGCAAAACGAATCAGAGCTCTACACAAAATATGACGCCTGCCTGAACCTACCCTCCCAGTACCGCTCAAAGCTCCTCCTCCTCATCCTCGTCGCTCGGCGAGTAGCTGTCAACGTCGGTGTCGGAGTCAAAGTCCAAGTCCACAGCGAACTGAAGTCGGCAAGTTGAAGCTCAGCTCCATGCGTCGTAGAACTCCCTTCGTCAGACGTCCACGCTCGCCAGTCCTGTCCTCCATGACCCTTCCCCGGTACGTCGCCCGATGACCCACAAGATAGATCACCCAAGCGGTGGGGGCATGTCGGTCAACCAGCTCAAACCTGATCCCCCCCGAGGGAGAGACCATCGAAACCCAGTCCACCGTCGACATCTGGCAGCAGGCCGACCGCCCAAACACAAACATGAAACCAAAGCCAAGGCGCTAGGGTCAACTCATAGAATAAAGTAAGTATACATACAATATGTGATTGGGGAATATATATATATGTTATTATATATATATAATTATATTCCTAGCATGTTATCGGCTCTAACAATAATTCAGTAATGCAAACAGCACACAATTCCAGTCAGGGTGAATGTATGCGTGAAATGCAATTCAATATGATCCGAATAGTTGTTTGGGATGGGCACCATCGAGTCAGTCCTAACACCGGCCTAGTGTTTAACCATTACCGCTCGGGTGTCGCTTACAAACCCATGCATAGTCGGATCAGCCCGCTATGCCGAAGATACACCCAGGTGTTCTTCGATGAAGGCAATTCCCTAACCTTCGTGAAGCATTCCCGTTCTTCACTTGTGAAGCATTCCCGTTCTTCACTATTGGTGAAGCATTCCCGTTCTTCACCGAATGATGCATGATGCAATATGGTTAGCCAAACATCGAATCGTCCTCACAACACAAGTGTTTAGCTTAAACCCAATTTCAAAACCCAAGAGTTTAGTGTCGGTCAATACAACACAACTCCAACAACAAGAGTACTAGAGTACTCGGTGACTTTCAATCATTACCGTAGATCGCCTCAGTGGCTTTCCCCAATTCCCTGTAACTTCAAGCCTTGTCGACATTTCCCCGTCTTTCGCAATCATTTTCCCCTTTAGTTTTCCTATGTTTATTCATTAATGAAAATGTTTCGAATCGAAATAGCCAAGTTATGAGTTTATTTCTCGAAGTCTAAGTTTTCCCAAAGTCTCTAGTTTTCAAAATTCTATTCATTCTAAGTTTGCATAAATCCCACCAAATGTAACCCTCGGGGAAAGTCTAAGTATATAAACGATAGCGAAGTCTCAAACCTTGAGTTTGGACTTGCCTAGGGTTGTTCATTCAACCCGAAAGATCAAAAGGAATCAATTCAGTGATTCTTCGCTCCGAAGTCGCGTCAATACGCACAATTCAATACAACATCAATATCATAAGTCATGAAAAACATAATAACATTAATTCATCATCGTAATCAATATCAAAGTAAAACATAAGTCGAATTTATCGACGCCTATCATGCAATCTTAGCTAAGATGTAAGTTGCCCTAACCTCGAGTTGCTCCAGCCTCGTGGTCTAGGTTTTCTTCACACAATTGCTCTGAGAAACCCAAAGTTCCTTCAACTGAACCTCGGAGAAAACAAAGCAGAATCCAAACAAAATCGATTAGCTCGATCACAATACAGCTAATTAACGATAGACAAAGCATTGAAGCTTCAGAATACAACAATCGAGTACGAAAAGACAAGTTTTCGAAAACGAAAAACTCCCCCCCCCTTGAACAAGCTCTCGGCCAAAAGAGGAAAAGAGCTCCGGCTCTTTTTCTTCGATCTAATCTGATTACAAGGTAGTTTTAGGGTAAAACTAGAGTAAAGAAACTGTCGGAAAATTTTTCGGACGATCGGATCGAAATACGGCTATTCAGGGGCGTTTTGGTCCAAAATAAAAGCTCAAAACCTCAAAGTTAACACTTCGGAAAACAAATTTGACAGCGATGTTCCTAACGACATTTGTAACAACTAATCCTAAAGGCACAAAGTCGGATTGCGACTTTTCGACATTAAAGTGTCGAAATGTGAGCAAAAAGGGTTTTGAATCAGTTTTTCAGATCCTTAACAACTCGATCAAAATCGGCGAATATCGGCGAGTGTTCTAGGCTTTTGGGCACGTACAGAAGATACCCCAAGCGAAAAATCAAGAAAAACGGATAGTTTTACGAAAAGCTCGAAACTTTGAGCACAGAAACGGCTAAAGAAACGCAGTAGAAACGATGATCAGAGGTAAGAATCAAGCTAGTTACCTCGATACCTTGAAGTAGGAACGAACTGCGCGAAGATCGGTCAAGTTTCGACGAAAATCTTCTCTCCCCCTTTCTCTCCTCAACTCGCGGCCAACAATGGAAGTTATGGGAGATATTTTGAATTTTTAACTATTTATAGAAAGGTGAAATCGCGGGAAAATGAAAATTTCGCGATTCCGATTTTTGCAACACATTAATCGGTGAATTCTAAGAGAGATTCTGGCGACAGAATTCCAGAACTCAAAACTAATCTCTAACATTTGGGAAAAACGATCTCTAAAATCCCAAAAGCGGTGTAAGTTAATCTGTCCCGAAAAACTACTTTTTGCTGTGATGGTCAGACGACAAAACTTCGTTCTGAAGAAAGATTGGAAACATCGAAACAAATCTGACAACGCGGACGGAAACTTTGTTAAAAGCTCCGAATAGAAAAAGTCTTCATTCAGTGATTGATTCTAGGGTTTTGAAGCAAAGAAATTAGCGTCGTCGGACTTCCGAGAAGTGAATACTATCAGGCGTACAGTCCAGGGTTCCGAAATGAAACACTGGTCGAAGGAAAAATAAAGAGAACTTTATATTTTCCCAAGGATTTGAAATCTCACTTAAACGTTGCTTTAAAAGCGAAATTAGCCTATTTTGGACACTTTCGCCATAAGGCAGGTGTGCAGACGACTCGCACTAACTCCTAAAACAACTATGAAACATTCCTCAAGCAATTCCTGAACTTTCTTCTTCATTAATCCTTCTCAAACGGCGAACTCCTGTCACGCTTACACTGAATCTACGCGTGAGTCGGAAAAGTAACTAGTTCTGCAAATCCAGGTCTTATAATACTCCCCTCCAAAAAGAAAGTTTCGTCCTCGAAACTCAGAGTTCTGCGAAAAGTCCGAGATACAGTTCCTTGATCTTGTCTTCCAATTCCCATGTAGCGTCTCTCGTATCGTTGTTCCATATCACTTTTACTAATGCAATCTGCTTCCCTCTCAGCTGTTTCACTCTTCTATCCCCAATACTCACTGGCGGTGCCTCAAAAGTTAAATCATCCTTTAGTTCAACGTTGTCTGGCTCGATTACATGAGTCGGGTCTGGAATCTACTTCCTCAACTGTGACACGTGAAAAACATCATGAATGTTGGAAAGAAACGGTGGTAGCGCAATCTGATACGCAACTGGTCCAACACGTCGAGTGATTTGGTAAGGTCCAATGAATTTTGGCGTGAGCTTCCTTGACTTAATAGCTCGTCCAACTCCCGTAGTCTGAGTTACTCGTAGAAACACATGGTCGCCCTCTTCAAACTCTAGGGTTCTACGTCTCTGATCAGCATAACTTTTCTGTCTACTCTGTGAAGCTCTCATCTTTTCTCTGATCTGCTTAACCTTCTCAGTCGTCTGTTGCAGCAATTCTGGCCCAATCAACAAACTCTCCCCATCTTGATACCAACACAACGGTGTCCTACACTTTCGACCATACAAAGCTTCATACGGTGCCATCCCAATGCTCGCATGAAAACTATTGTTGTATGTAAATTCAATCAACGGCAGAAGATCATCCCAGCTTCCTCTGTTGTCTAAGACACAAGCACGTAGTAGATCCTCTAGCGACTGAATAGTTCTCTCTGTTTGTCCATCAGTTTGTGGATGATACGCCGAACTCAATCTCAGCTTGGTTCCTAACGCATCATGAAGAGCTCCCCAAAAGTGCGAAGTAAACTTTGGATCCCGATCAGACACAATACTTGTCGAACTCCGTGTAGTCTCACAATCTCAGACACATAAATCTCAGCTAACTTTTCCACATTGTAGGTAGTTCTCACTGGTAGAAAATGCGCTGACTTGGTCAAACGGTCCACAATTACCCAAATCGAATCGTGTCTCTTCTGGGTTCTTGGCAAAGCTACCACGAAATCCATGGATATGCTATCCCATTTCCATTCTGGCACGTCTAAACTCTGTAGCATACCAGCAGGTCTTTGATGCTCTACCTTAGCCTTCTGACAAGTCAAACATGCAGCTACATACTCGGCCACTTGTTTCTTCATTCCCGACCACCAAAAATTCAGTTTCAAATCTTGATACATCTTTGTCATTCCCGGATGAATGCTTCATTTGCTCTTGTGTCCTTCATCCATGATTAGCCTTCTCAATTCTGGATTGTTGGGTACACAAACTCTGTCCTTGCATCGTAGGATATCGTCAGTTCCTATCTTGAACTCCGGGTCTTTCCCTTGGATTACTAAGTTCCTCTTCTCTAGCAGAAACGCATCTTGCAGTTGTTGCTCTCTAATCTCTTCCATCAGTCCACTAGCGATTCTGACCATTCCGAACTTCAACTTTCCCTCAGACGGTGTCACACCTAAAGTCATATCTCGAAATTGTTCCAGTAACTCCAGCTCTTTAACCATCATTGACGAGACATGCATCTTCCTACTCAAAGCATCAGCAACTACATTTGCCTTCCCAGGATGATATTGCAACGTAAACTCATAGTCCTTGATAAACTCCATCCATCTTCGTTGCCTCATGTTCAGCTCCTTCTGATCGAACAAGTATTTAAGACTCTTGTGATCGCTAAATATCGTGAAAGTACAACCCTAAAGATAATGCCTCCAGATTTTAAGCGAAAACACAATGGCAGCTAACTCCAAATCGTGAGTCGGGTAGTTCTTCTCGTGAGTCTTCAACTGTCTCGAAGCATAAGCCACCACTTTCCGATGTTGCATCAATACACATCCCAAGCCTTGATGCGAAGCATCACAGTAGACCTCATAAGGTTCCTCCGGTTGTGGCAAGATAAGCACAGGTGACGTCGTTAAACGTTCCTTCAATGTCTGAAAACTTGTTTCACACGCCTCAGTCCATGCAAAAGGTTGATCCTTCCTCGTCAGTTGAGTCAAAGGTCCAACAATCTTGGCAAATCCCTCAATGAAGCGTCTATAATATCCGGCTAAACCCACAAAACTTCTGATCTCTGTCACTGTCTTCGGTTGCTCCCAAGCCAAAACAGTCTCTACTTTCGCTGGGTCCACAGCTATGCCTTCCTTTGAGATAACATGGCCTAAGAAATTGACTTCCTCCAGCCAGAATTCACACTTGGAAGGGTTCGCATACAACTTTTTCTCTCTCAACACTTGTAAAACTTGGCGCAAATGTCCTTCATGTTCCTTCGCGTCCTTCGAATAGATCAGTATGTCATCAATAAACACCACCACAAACCGATCTAAGAATTCATGAAAGATGCGGTTCATGTAATCCATGAAAACAGCAGGTACATTCGTCACTCTAAACGGCATCACTAGGTACTCGTAGTGTCCGTAGCGTGTTCTGAATGCAGTCTTCGGTATATCCTCAGTCTTCACTCTGGTCTGATGATAGCCTGACTTCAAGTCTATCTTGGAGAATACAGCAGCCCCTCGTAATTGATCCATCAAATCATCTATCCTCGGTAACGGGTATCTGTTCTTGACTGTCGCCTTGTTTAGTTGTCGATAGTCCACACATAATCTCGACTTTCCGTCTTTCTTCTTGACTAAAAGTACTGGCGCTCCCCACGGTGAAACACTTGGTCGAATGAATCCTTTTGCCGAAAGATCCTCCAACTGAGATTTAAACTCTACTAACTCCGCAGGTGCCATACGGTAAGGTGCAATCGAAATCGGTCCGGTTCCGGGTACAGTGTCGATCACGAACTCTACGTCGCGTACTTGCGGTAGTCCAGGTACCTCTTCAGAACAACATCAGCAAAAATCTCGAATCTTTGGAATACCATGCACATCTGAGTCTCTCCTACCTTCTAGATCCTTGACGACTCCGCTTCAGAACTAAACGCCCTTAAGTCCTACGTATCGTACCCATAAGGAATTTCCCTGAGATCCTAGCTTCCTTATCGACGCATCGGTAAAACCACTTCCTAGCTCAGCGTGCTATCCTAGACCTCGTGTAACTTCTATAGTTAAATCACGAGCAACTTCGAATAAGGTCCTACTAAGGATAATAATCATAAGATCATAGTCTAAGTAGTAAATACAAGTTAGGCGCGTCACACTCGTTTCGAAGATAAAGGAGTAAGCTATTCTAGAATAAGAGAACAGTTAAAATATTACCATCGTTCCCACGTTCTTCCTCGTTCAACTCCTCAGCTCTTGCTCCCTCTTTGGTATGAATCCTTTCCTCTGTAGCAAGTTGTTTTCCTTTCCCAGCATTCCCTGATGATTCGCCCTTGGGTGCCTTGCAATCTATGGAGAAATGTCCCGGTTGGTTGCAATTGAAGCATAGACTTCCCTTGATCTTGCACCTACTGGCATAGTGCCCGCTTTCCCCACAGTTGAAGCATAGAGGTCCCCCGTCTGGACACTTGTTATTGTAGTGCCCCACTTTCCTGCACCTGTAACACGTCACTGTTTTTCCCGAAGTCTTGTTTCCTGTCCCTCCGGTAGCATCATTCCCTTTCATCTTACTGTCAGACGTTCCCCCCTGGAGTGTCTTGCAGTTCACAGCTAGATGCCCCTCTCGGTTACACTTGAAGCATCTCCGTCCAATCGCTGAGCACTTGTTAGCAAAATGTCCAAACTTTCCGCAACGAAAACATGTCACACCTTTGTCACCAACTGGCTTCCCTCCAGTAGCAGCAGTTGTTGGTTTGCACGCTCTTGAGGTAAGATCTCTTCCCTCGGGACGCTGATACGGTCCCCACTGATGGTAGCTCTCCCTTCCGTAGTAGCCTTGGGAACCTGACCTCATTGGTCCCCCAGCTCCTGTTCGGTTCATTCCTCTTTGTTGATACATTGCCGTCGCCATCAATCGTTGGTGATGTTCGCGTGCAGCCTCTTCAGCGCGCATATAAGCGTCTTCCGCAGCCTGGTTCATCATTGCCTCGATCAGTGTAGCTATTGCCTCCGCCATCCGGTTAGGGTCCACCATCCTATATCTCCTCGAACGTCCAATTAGTACTAACCATAAGGTAGTACCAGACAAACCATTCAATATGATTTAAGTAGTAACGCAAACAATTAGGGCCAAAATCGCTCTGAAGACAAACAATTTTCACAATTTGCAGAGTCACACAACCTAGCACAGAAGACCTATTCCCCAAAGACTCCCAAAAGACTCGACTAAGCTCTGATACCACAATGTAACACCCCGATTTCCAGGTGTCACTTTAGTAACTAAAAATAAACTTTACGCGGAAAACAAGTAATTTTTTTTCGTTTGATTCCTTTTAATTAAAGCGATAGAAAATAAAAACATAACCCAGCAACTAAACTAACCGATATACAAACATATATACATGTACAGCCTCAGCTGCACGCCAACGTCACGCGCACTCGCCGTGACCTCAAAGTAGTGTGCCCGTAGGCAAATATATACACATCCAGAAACGTGAGTAAGAAAGTTATAAGTACAATCCACTAGGAGAAAGTCGGCCTCAAAATGGCCTAAGCAAAGACTCCTACAGTCCGACTGACTCACTGTGATCCCTCAGTAAGAGAACCACACAAAAAGTCATGCGTCGGGAACCTACCCTGTCCCAAAAGCAAAACGAATCAGAGCTCTACACAAAATATGACGCCTGCCTGAACCTACCCTCCCAGTACCGCTCAAAGCTCCTCCTCCTCATCCTCGTCGCTCGGCGAGTAGCTGTCAACGTCGGTGTCGGAGTCAAAGTCCAAGTCCACAGCGAACTGAAGTCGGCAAGTTGAAGCTCATCTGGCAGCAGGCCGACCGCCCAAACACAAACATGAAACCAAAGCCAAGGCGCTAGGGTCAACTCACGGAATAAAGTAAGTATACATACAACATGTGATTGGGGAATATATATATATATATGTTATTATATATATATAATTATATTCCTAGCATGTTATCGGCTCTAACAATAATTCAGTAATGCAAACAACACACAATTCCAGTCAGGGTGAATGTATGCATGAAATGCAATTCAATATGATCCGGATAGTTGTTTGGGATGGGCACCATCGAGTCAGTCCTAACACCGGCCTAGTGTTTAACCATTTCCGTTCGGGTGTCGCTTACAAACCCATGCACAGTCGGATCAGCCCGCTATGCCGAAGATACACCCAGGTGTTCTTCGATGAAGGCAATTCCCCAACCTTCGTGAAGCATTCTCGTTCTTCACTTGTGAAGCATTCCCGTTCTTCACTATTGGTGAAGCATTCCCGTTCTTCACCGAATGATGCATGATGCAATATGGTTAGCCAAACATCGAATCATCCTCACAACACAAGTGTTTAGCTTAAACCCAATTTCAAAACCCAAGAGTTTAGTGTCGGTCAATACAACACAACTCCAACAACAAGAGTACTAGAGTACTCGGTGACTTTCAATCATCACCGTAGATCGCCTCAATGGCTTTCCCCAATTCCCTGTAACTTCAAGACTTGTCGACATTTCCCCGTCTTTCGCAATCATTTTCCCCTTTAGTTTTCCTATGTTTATTCATTAATGAAAATGTTTCGAATCGAATTAGCCAAGTTATGAGTTTATTTCTCGAAGTCTAAGTTTTCCCAAAGTCTCTAGTTTTCAAAATTCTATTCATTCTAAGTTTGCCAAAATCCCACCAAATGTAACCCTCGGGGAAAGTCTAAGTATATAAACGATAGCTAAGTCTCAAACCTTGAGTTTGGACTTGCCTAGGGTTGTTCATTCAACCCGAAAGATCAAAAGGAATCAATTCAGTGATTCTTCGCTCCGAAGTCGCGTCAATACGCACAATTCAATACAACATCAATATCATAAGTCATGAAAAACATAATAACATTAATTCATCATCGTAATCAATATCAAAGTAAAACATAAGTCGAATTTATCGACGCCTATCATGCAATCTTAGCTAATATGTAAGTTGCCCTAACCTCGAGTTGCTCCAGCCTCGTGGTCTAGGTTTTCTTCACACAATTGCTCTGAGAAACCCAAAGTTCCTTCAACTGAACCTCGGAGAAAACAAAGCAGAATCCAAACAAAATCGATTAGCTCGATCACAATACAGCTAATTAACGATAGACAAAGCATTGAAGCTTCATAATACAACAATCGAGTACGAAAAGACAAGTTTTCAAAAACGAAAAACTCCTCCCCCCCCTTGAACAAGCTCTCGGCTAAAAGAGGAAAAGAGCTCCGGCTCTTTTTCTTCGATCTAATCTGATTACAAGGTAGTTTTAGGGTAAAACTAGAGTAAAGAAACTGTCGGAAAAATTTTCGGACGATCGGATCGAAATACGGCTATTCAGGGGCGTTTTGGTCCAAAATAAAAGCTCAAAACCTCAAAGTTAACACTTCGGAAAACAAATTTGACAGCGATGTTCCTAACGACATTTTTAACAACTAATCCTAAAGGCACGAAGTCGGATTGCGACTTTTCGACATTAAAGTTTCGAAATGTGCGCAAAAAGGGTTTTGAATCAGTTTTTCAGATCCTTGAAAACTCGATAAAAATCGGCGAATATCGGCGAGTGTTCTAGGCTCTTGGGCACGTACAGAAGATACCCCAAGCGAAAAATCAAGAAAAACGGATAGTTTTACGAAAAGCTCGAAACTTTGAGCTCAGAAACGACTAAAGAAACGCAGTAGAAACGATGATCAGAGGTAAGAATCAAACTAGTTACCTCGATACCTTGAAGTAGGAACGAACTACGCGAAGATCGGTCAAGTTTCGGCGAAAATCTTCTCTCCCCCTTTCTCTCCTCAACTCGCGGCCAACAATGGAAGTTATGGGAGATATTTTGAATTTTTAACTATTTATAGAAAGGTGAAATCGCGGGAAAATGAAAATTTCGCGATTCCGATTTTTGCAGCACATTCATCGGTGAATTCTAAGAGAGATTCTGGCGACAGAATTCCAGAACTCAAAACCAATCTCTAACATTTGGGAAAAACGATCTCTAAAATCCCAAAAGCGGTGTAAGTTAATCTGTCCCGAAAAACTACTTTTTGCTGTGATGGTCAGACGAGAAAACTTCGTTCTGAAGAAAGATTGGAAACATCGAAACAAATTTGACCTCGCGGACGGAAACTTCGTTAAAAGCTCCGAATATAAAAAGTCTTCATTCAGTGATTGATTTTAGGGTTTTGAAGCAAAGAAATTAGCGTCGTCGGACTTCCGAGAAGTGAATACTATCATGCGTACAGTCCAGGGTTCCGAAATGAAACACTGGTCGAAGGAAAAATAAAGAGAACTTTATATTTTCCCAAGGATTTGAAATCTCACTTAAACGTTGCTTTAAAAGCGAAATTAGCCTATTCTGGACACTCTCGCCATAAGGCAGGTGTGCAGACGACTCGCACTAACTCCTAAAACAACTATGAAACATTCCTCAAGCAATTCCTGAACTTTCTTCTTCATTAATCTTTCTCAAACGGCGAACTCCTGTCACGCTTACACTGAATCTACGCGTGAGTCGGAAAAGTAACTAGTTCTGCAAATCCAGGTCTTACAGAGAGGGAGTTGAGTGAGGAGGCCTTGGAATTCAAGGAGATCATTGATCTCCTCAGTAAAGCTGAGTTGATGAAGACTGTCAAAGGTATTGGCAGGTGTTATGAGAAACTTGTGAGGGAGTTTATTGTCAACATTCCCTCTGACTGTGATGATGCAGGGTCTGCTAAGTTTTACAAGGTTTTTGTAAGGGGAAAGTGTGTGCATTTTTCTCCACTTGTGATCAATGAATTTCTGGGAAGGTCTACCACAGCTGTTTCTGAGGGGGAGTCTGACCTCAATGAGATTGCTAAGGTTATCTCTGGCAAGCAAGTGATGCAGTGGCCCAAAAAGGGTTTGTTACCATCTGGGAAGCTAACTGCCAAGTTTGCTGTGTTGAGCAAAATTGGTGCTGCAAATTGGCTGGCAACAAATCATACTTCTGGAATTACTATCCCTCTGGCCAAGTTAATCTTCTGGATAGGTACTGGGGCTACGATGGATTTTGGACAACATGTGTTTGAGCAGACCTTCAAGCATGCTGGTTCCTATGCTGTGAAATTGCCAATCATGTTCCCATGTCTCATTACTGAGTTGATTCTTCAGCAACATCCTAGCATCTTGCAGGCTGATGAAGCCCCCAGTAAGAAAGGATTGCCTCTGGATTTTGACTATAGACTGTTTGCTGGGACACATGTGCCAGACATTGTGTTAAATGCTCCCAAGGATGCTCCTAGTGCTAGTGGAACCAAGGGCGTGACTGGTACTGGCAAAGATGACATCTTGGCAGAACTGAAGGAAATCTCCAAGACTCTTCAAGCCACCATTCAAGCTAGCAAGGCCAGGAAGCATAATGTGGATCAGCTGATGATGAGGGTGCTGAGGCAAACTTGGATGAGGAGGATGATGATGAGGCACTGTCAGATGATGACAATGTGGAAGAGGAAGGAGAAGATCCTACTGATGCTGATTCAACTTCTGAAATCACTTATGAGTAGGATGTCTTGTTTTTCTCCTGGTTTGCTCAGTTTGGTTGTATTTTGTCTGCCCTTGGGTTGTTTCATTTGACTACTGGTTTGTAATAATTCTGTACTCTGCCAAACTCTGCTGATTGCTCTGGTCTGCTTCTATGGAACTTGGTTACTTTTCTACTGTCCTTTGCCAAATTATTCTAATAAGGGGGAGTAGTATGCATGTGGTGTGATATATGTGATGTATGTGTGCTTGATTGTTTGAAGTTGGTGTGATGGGCATGTAGCTGCTGAAAATAGCTATGTTGCTAGGAAATGCTCTGTGTGCTGCTTGTTATTCAAGTTGTTGTGCATGATTTGGGGTAGCACATTGTTATTAGCTAAAATTTGACAAAGGGGGAGATTGTTGTTCCTTTGTCTTGGATTGTCTAAATTTTAGCTAAGTGGTTTTGTGCTAGTTGTGGGACTCGATGTTGTAACATCTTAGCTGTCACATATGTCCCTGTGGGCCTGCTGTGTTTGTTTAAGAGCTGTCTTTCAGAAGCGTTGGATTGATCATGTGGTCAACAAGATAGAAATTGTTAGAAGGCTTCTGCGCGCTGCATGATGGATTGATTGAGGGTGATCAAATTGATTTCAGTAGATTTGATCTAATGGTTATTTGTGGAATGTTTATCTTTTGTTCAAATCTTAGTAATAAGAGATTTGCTGCTGATTAAATAAGATTGACTTCCTGATTATGTTATGGACTCTTTGTTACTCAAGACCATTGAAGACAAGGCCTGAGGAACGACTATATATGAAGACCATGACCTAGCTGTTAGGTTACGAATTTTAGCTGATAAGAAATTAGGGTTTTCTTGTGAGTTCATACTGTGTTCTTGTGTGTAACTCTCTTAGCAGCTTTCACAGAATCTTGTTAGGCTGAGAGTAGTTTGAGTGTTTGTTTGATCGTGTGATCTGTCTTCACTGTGCTTGTAAGGGATCAATTACTGTGGCAGTAATTGTGTGAGAAAGTGAGAGGGGCTCTCATACTTAGGGGGAGGACTAAGTAATAAGACACTATAGAAATAGGGAAAGGGGCTATGAATGGCTATTCATCTAAGACCTTGTGTACTTGATTATCTGATATAGTGGATTATCTTTCTCGGGCTGAAGCCCTCCAGACGTAGGTGATTTTGCACCGAACTGGGTTAACATTCCTGTGTGTTTTGTTGTTGTTACTTTTACTTTCTGTCAAACTGTTTTCTGATTGTAATATGTTCTACAAGATGTCTTAGACATCGTGTGAAACATCTGTCCCTCGGTGTGCCAGAATTTCAAATTCATCTCTGAACATGACCACCTTTGGCGTCTCTGTATTCCCACTCTCTTAGTGGTAGTGACAGTACTTTCCTACTCCTTATTGCTCCTTAAGTGTATTTTCAAGTATCAATCATCTCCCCCTTATACTTCCATTAAGTTTCTAATAAATTAGAAACAAGCATCTGCTGCCTTACTTAGAGTAAGTACACCATAATTATTTTAGAGGTGGGATCTTTGACAAAATCAAGTAGTTTTAGGAATACAAGCGGGAGTTCTAATCCGCCGTTTAATGGTTATGTACTTTTTAAATCACTTAGAGAAAAAGGGCTCACTTGCCTATTCTATTATCATTATTTAATTGTTTACTCTAACTATCCTAGGGTAATCCTAAGGAGTTATAGGTAGGTCGATTTCCAAAAGCAAGTATCGATAACTCATTAAATCGGGGATTATCTTTTCCTTCTTCCCACTACCTCAGATGCTTCAACGTATCAGAGACAATCCTGATACCATGCCATTTAGGCTCATAATCCTAAGTACCACTATATCCCATAGTGTACTGTCATCCCTTTCTACGGTGCATCACTTCAAGCATGAGACACATTCACAGCAATTCAGCACAACATTTCATCCAATATTCATTCTTCAAGCACAACATCCAATCATGCATCCAATAACACATAAGTAAATAATAATATGCTTTCTACCGTAATAACGTTTAACTTATGAGTTGTGTACCAAGACAAGGTCTTGTGTAACCCCCCTTACCTTTAACCTTTACCAATAGAGGATCGTGTGTGTCTGAGATAGCTCCCTCTGCATCATTGATTATGCTTGGGTCAAGATAGGCTAATCGAGGCATTAAATCGTTCGTTACTATCGTTATTATTATTATTATTATTATTATGCCTTTTAACTATCAAACTAGCGTCACTCTAACTTAACCTTGGTCTCAACTAACTAGGGTGTGACCTATATTTTGTATGTCCAGTAATCTGACCTAATTAGTTTTAAGTCACTAAATTATCCACTTAGGTTAATTACTAATTTAAAAACTACAACTTAATCATTTACCTCTATTATGCTAACTAATTTCATTTTCTAATAGCTAATTTCTATATCATCATCTATGACTTTATGTCCTATATATTATCATTAATCTTCTGACTTCATTATTTCTAAGTCATTAATCTACTAATCTAACTCAAGCTAAAATATTTCTACTTAATTATTCTAATTACTTAAGCCATATTATGTAAATTAATTCTATAACTAAGCTACAACTTCTAAGTCTTCACCTGCTCATGATTCTAGTGATTTTAGGTTCTGTTAAGCTCACTTTACTGTTATCAGCTTATACTCAGGTTCAGAATCACTTATTTTAAGCACTTAATTCAAAGTCTACTTGCAAACTAAGAAATCTATAAACTGAGCCTAATGCTAACATCTACTAGTCCATTCCTATAGTTTTCTACCTTCTGAGTTCAATGGAATCATCAATTTTAGCTTCTGGGCACTCTAACAGTGCCAATTCATGATTTCAGAGGCTGCCCACAAGGTGAAATTGGGGCTTTCCTCTTCAGGGCTCTATTGCTACAATTAGCTATCCTAAAAGCTCCTATGACGTTCCAGAAGCATAACCCAATCTTGTTTGCTTGCCAACTCGCCCTCAGAAGCTCAACCCGATAGCTTCTTCGAGCTTCAAAAACCAAGGATCGGTTCTCCTAATTCCTAACAATTCATGGCTCTAAACTAGTCTAAAGCTTCCTATCTATGTCCTAGCAAGCTTAAGGGATCAATTTGGATCGAAAACGAGCTAAAACGAGCAAGTTGCATAACTTACTCGCCGGAAAATGCAGAGACCGCCGGAGAAGACGATCAGAGGTTTGCAAAACGTGACCACCGTGCTACTCCGGGTACTAGAACTTGATCTACAGGTCGTGGGGAGTTGAATGGTGCTCGTGGGTGTGGCTGAAGTGCTCGGAGATGGGAGGAAAGTCGAGTTACAGGTCGGGGTCTCACCGGAGCTTCACCGGAGATGGTGAATGCTTCGTTTCTCGACCAAAACTTGACCACGAATAGTCGATTCTCTTCCTCTCCTCTCCAGGAACACAATGGAACAAAAATGAAGGTCTAACTCTCTCTGGTTTGAGAGAGTCGAAGAGAAGAAGTTTCTGAACTTCCTCTCGGTTTTTCTCTTCTCTCAAGCTCTCTGGGAACTCTCTGTTGGTTCTAGGGCACTCTGTGGGTAGCTAGGGTCGCGTGGAGTTGAATGGTACCGTTTATATAGGCTGGAAAGTGATTAAATGGCTAATCCAAGCTTAAGCAGTTTGAAGGTTGCACCACCAATAGGTTTTCATGCATGGTGATTATCCTAGGGCTTCTGGTTGCGTGGGAGGGGTTTGGAAAGCTTCAGAAGTCATCAGAGGTGATGAAGGAAGGGTGTCATGGCGGATTGCAAGCTTAGGTCATTGGCACACAAATCCTAGGGTACCGGTTGGTCGATTTCTTTATCATTTTTCATGTCGGGACAAAACTGACGCAATATTATACTGGTTCAGGTTTGTTAGTGCTAAATTAGAGTGTATTTCCCCTCTCAAGGTTCAATATCATCTCTTTAGAGTGATTAAAGTATCACTCTTTTAGCTTGATTCGGGTTTCGATCACTCTGAGACAATGCATTCATCATTGCCAAGAGATGTGATCAGATCATTGATTAAGCCTATCCTACCTCTATCTCGAGTTCATCCTCTTTTTGGGGTTATTATGACCATGTCTTTGGTACTCTTATTGCCGGGTCGATTTAAAGTCGATTGACCGATGTTTCGATTTTCGCGCAAACAAGTATTATAGTAAAATATCACACATATACACATACATACACACACACACACACACACACACACACACACACACATATATATATGTATACATATATATATTATATATATTATATAGTATAGTTAGATTGTTAGCGCGTATTTGCCTATTCCGACTTTCTAGGGTTTCGCATTTCCTATGAGGTCGTTACCTGGTTGGTGGGATGTTACATATCCGGATGCTGAAAACCCAACAGAATCTCTTGTACTCGGGGAGAAATTGTACAACCTTGGCAGCAGGAGCACTCATCAGCTCGGCTTTGGTGAAATTCATTTCTCCTGAAAAGGGAAAGCAAAACGTTAGCGAAATTAAAGGAATTAAAGGAAAAGTTGCCGAATATATGTCGAACGATATAAAGAGAAAGCATGAAAGGATTCGTGGCGAGGAGAGATCAAGACCTAAAAACTGGGAAAAGTTGTTTTCACAAGCAGCCTTTAGCAGTAGGGAGCTTTCGAGGATGGGGAATTTGACGAAGAAGCTGAGGATGATCTTGTCTTCGTCGCTCAACGATGCCTCCGACGTTTTGGGAACATCATGGGGGTCCTCGGTCCAGTAAAAGGGAAAGAGGGTGGTCCCGTGTCACAAGGTTAAGACCTCGGGATACGAGGGACGGACAATTACACGGAAGTACCGGCGGGGAAAACCGTCTTTCGTGTTACTCTTATAAGGGTGGAGACGCTGGCGCCTAGCGCGGGATTTTAGAGAAACCTAAGCGCGGGACCGTAGAGACTTGGGTTCTACAGCGTAGAAGAAAAAGAAGTGGCTGATTAAAGGCTCAAGGCCGACCGCGTCGCCGTAGATTATATCTGCCGAGCTGCCCTGATCCAAGAGTACTAGCCTTACGTTGAAACTATTGATCCTTACCATGACCACTATGGGATCGTCCTTGTGGGTCTTGATCCCTTGAAATTCAGTCCTTGACACATCTATATCCGGATGCTGAAAACCAAACAGAATCTCTTGTACTCGGGGGGAAATTGTATAACCTTGGCAGCAAGAGCGCTCATCAACTTAGCTTTGGTGAACTTCAATTCTCCTGAAAAGGGAAAGCAAAACGTTAGCGAAATTAAAAGAATTAAAGGGAAAGTGGCAGAATATATGTCGAACGAAAAAAAGAGAAAGCATGAAAGGATTCGCTGCGAGGAGAGATCGTGACCTAACAACTGGAAAAAGATGTTTTCACGAGCAGCCTTTTGCAGTAGGGAGCTTTCGAGGATGGGGAATTTGACGAAGAAGCTGAGGATGATCTTCTCTTCGTCGCTCAACGATGCCTCCGACGTTTTGGGAACATCATGGGGGTCTCGGTCCAGTTAAAGGGAAAGAGGGTGGTCCCGTGTCACAAGGTTAAGACATCGGGATACGAGGGACGGACAAATACACGGAAGTACCGGCGGGCAAAACCGTCTTTGGCGTTACTCTAAATAGGGTGGAGACGCTTGCGCCAGGCGCGGGATTTTAGAGAAACCCAACCGCGGGACCGCAGAGACTTCGGTTCTACAGCGTAGAATAAAAATAAGTAGGTGATTGAAGGCTCAAGGCCGACCGCGTCGCCGTAGATTATGTCCGCCGAGCTGCCCAGATCCACTCGCCTTACGTTGAAACTATTGATCCTTACCATGACCACTATGGTATCATCCTTTTGGGTCTTGATCCCTTCAAAATCAGCTGACGACACAGCTATATCCAGATGTTGAAAACCAAACAGAATCTCTTGTACTCGGCGGGAAAATGTACAACCTTGGCAGCAAGAGCGCTCATTAGCTCGGCTTTGGTGAAATTTATTTCTCTTGAAAAGGGAAAGCAAAACGTTAGCGAAATTAAAGGAATTAAAGGAAAAGTTGCAGAATATATGTCGAACGACATAAAGTGAAAGCATGAAAGGATTCGTGGCGAGGAGAGATCGTGACCTAAAAACTGGGAAAAGATGTTTTCTCGAGCAGCCTTTAGCAGTTTAGAGCATTCGAGGATGGGGAATTTGGCGAAGAAGCGAAGGATGATCTTGGCTTCGTCGCTCAACGATGCCTCAGATGTTTTTGGAACATTATGGGGGGCCTCGGTCCAGTAAAAGGGAAAAGGGCGGTCTCGTGTCACAAGGTTAAGACCTCAGGATACGAGGGACGGACAATTACACGGAAGTACCGGCAGGCAAAACCGTCTGTGGCGTTACTCTTATAACCGTGGAGACGCTGGCGCCCGACGCGGGATTTTAGAGAAACCCAACCGCGGGACCGCAGAGACTTGGGTTCTACAACGTAGAAGAAAAATATGTTGGGAATTGAAGGCTCAAGGCCGACTGCGTCGACGTAGATTATATCCACCGAGCTACCCTGATCCAGGAGTACTTGCCTTACACTGAAACTATTGATCCTTACCATGACCACTATGGTTTCATCCTTTTGGGTCTTGATCCCTTCAAAATCAGCCGACGACACAACTATATCCAGATGCTGAAAACCAAACAAAATCTCTTATACTCGGGGAGAAATTGTATAACCTTGGCAGCAAGAGCGCTCAATAGCTCGGCTTTGGTGAACTTCATTTCTCCTGAAAAGGGAAAGCAAACGTTAGCGAAATTAAAGGAATTAATGGAAAAGTGGCAGAATATATGTCGAACGACATAAGGAGAAAAGCATGAAATGATTCGTGGCGAGGAGAGTTCGTGACCAAGAAACTGGGAAAGGATGTTTTCACGAGCAGCCTTTAGCAGTTTGGAGCATTGGAGGATGGGGAATTTGGCGAAGAAGCTAAGGATAATCTTGTCTTCGTCGCTCCATGATGCCTCCGATGTTTTTGGAAAGTTATGGGGGGCCTCGTTCCAGTAAAAGGGAAAAATGGCGGTCCTGACTCGGAAGGTGAACCTCGGGATACGAGGGACAGACAATTACACAGAAGTACCGGCGGGCAAACCGTCTTTCGCGTTAATCTTACAAGGGTGGAGACCCAAGCGCTCGGTGCGGGATTTTAGAGAAACCCAACCGCGGGACAGCAGAGACTTGGGTTCTACAACGTAGAAGAAAAATATGTTGGGAATTGAAGGCTCATGGCCGACCGCGTCGACGTAGATTATATCCACCGAGCTACCCTGATCCAGGAGTACTCGCCTTACATTGAAACTATTGATCCTTACCATGACCACTATGGGATCATCCTTTTGGGTCTTGATCCCTTCAAAATCAGCCGACGACACTACTATATCCGGATGCTGAAAACCAAACAGAATCTCTTGTACTCGGGGGGAAATTGTACAACCTTAGCAGAAAGAGCGCTCATTAGCTCGACTTTGGTGAACTTCATTTCTCCTGAAAAGAGAAAGCAGATGTTAGCGAAATTAAAGGAATTAAAGGAAAATTTGAAGAATATATGTCGAACGACATAAGGAGAAAGCATGAAATGATTCGTGGGGAGGAGAGTTCGTGACCTAAAAACTGGGAAAGGATGTTTTCACGAGCAGCCTTTAGCAGTTTGGAGCATTAGAGGATGGGGAATTTGGTGAAGAAGCTAAGGATGATCTTGTCTTCATCGCTCAACGATGCCTCCGATGTTTTTGGAACATTATGGGGGACCTCGGTCCAGTAAAAGGGAAAAAGGGCGGTCCCGTCTCGCATGGTGAACCTCGGGAAACGAGGGACGGGCAATTACACGGAAGTACCGGCGGGCATAACCGTCTTTGGCATTACTCTTATAAGGGTGGAGACGCTGGCGCCCGACGCAGGATTTTAGAGAAACCCAACAGCGGGACCACAGAGACTTGGTGTCTTCAGCGTATAAGAAAAAGAAGTGGGTGATTAAAGGTTTAAGACCGACCGCGTCGCCGTAAATTATTTCCGTCGAGCTGCCCTGATCCAGGAGTACTCGCCTTACGTTGAAACTTTTGATCCTTACCATGACCACTATGGTACCATCCTTTGGCTCTTGATCCCTTCAAAATGAGTCGTCGACACTTCTATATCTGGATTCTGAAAGCCAAACAGAATCTCTTGTACTCGGGGGGAAATTGTACAAGCTTGGCAGCAAGAGCATTCATCAGCTCGCCTTTGGTGAATTTCATTTCTCTTGAAAAGGGAAAGCACACATTAGCGAAATTAAAGGAATTAAAGGAAAAGTGGCAGAATATATGTCGAACGACATAAAGAGAAATCATGAAAGGATTCGTGGCGAGGAGAGATCGTGACCTAAAAACTGGGAAAGGATGTTTTCACGAGCAGCCTTTAGCAATTGGGAGCTTTCGAGGATGGGGAATTTGGCGAAGAAGCTGAGGATGATCTTGTCTTCGTCGCTCAACGATGCCTCAGACGTTTTGGGAACATCATGGGGGGCCTCGGTGCAGTAAAAGGGAAAAAGGGCGGTCCCGATCGCAAGATTAAGACCTCGGGATACGAGGGACAGACAATTACACGGAAGTACCGGTGGGCAAAACAGTCTTTGGCGTTACTCTTATAAGGGTGGAGACGCTAGCGCCCGGTGCGGGATTTTAGAGAAACCCAACCGCGGGACTGCAGAAACACAACGTAGAAGAAAAATAAGAAGGTGATTGAAGGCTCAAGGCCGACCGCGTCGCAGTAGATTATATCCGCCGAGCTGCCCAGATCCAAGAGTACTCGTCTTACGTTGAAACTATTGATCCTTACCATGACCACAAGGGAACGAGGTTTGTACTCAAGATATTCCCCAAATGACTGAAAGACGAGTGTGTAGTGCTCAATCAAAAGTTACTACAAATGGAGTAGTGGATAGAAAGAAGATTAGATGTAATATGTGATAAAGTTGCCTTAATGGAGCTTTTGTCTGGATATGCTATTCCCAAACAATCAATATCATCTTTGTGGCCCAACTCAAGTTAAAACTCAAGATGAAATTCCACCAGAGAATGAGAAAGAAGTTTGTAGAGCTTAATAAAAACTTGCTACAAATGGAGAAGTGGACAGAAAGAAGATTAGATGTAGAATGTGACAAAGTGGCCTTAATGGAGAATATTTACGTTTTTCCGCATTAAGTTTACTTTTGGTTACTAAAGTGACGCCACCGAAATCGGGGTGTTACATTGTGGTATCAGAGCTTGTCGAGTCTTTCGGGAGTTGTTGGGGAATAGGTCTTCTGTGCTAGGTTGTGTGACTCTGCAAGGAGTGAAAATTGATTGTCTGCAAGCGATTTTTCGCTTAAAAATTGATTGAAGTTATTGCTTACTCATATTGTATAGTGATGCCAGAGACTATCTTGTGATGAGTACTAACTGTTTGTTTGAGCTTTGACCTTATAGTTATTACGCCTATTAACACCTTAATTGACCGTAGCTCGTATTTTAGCTATAGAAATTATACGAGGTTTAGGATAACACGGTAAACCTAGAAAGTATTTTTGCACCAATGCGTTTAACAAGAAGTTAGAAGCTGAAGATTGAAACTTAGAGAGCTTCCTTATGGGTAGTATACGTGTGATGTCGAGGGCGTGTAGTTCCGTAGCGGAATCGTTGAGGATGTGAGGTCAGGATATTTGTGACTATTGGATGATAGGAACTCATTGACTGTTCCAGTGGTTTTTTCTAAATTTCACCTTCGATGTATTAGGCTTGATCAACTTAATTTTGAGGGGGTGATATTCGGAATCAGAGCTGGCTATGGACTTTGATAGAAGGATTGGTAAGATTAACTTGATTGGATCGAGGATTAGTCGAGCTGGGAGGAAAAAGTTCGCATTAAGTATAAGTTCTCTTGCGAAGGAGATATAGTTTGAAGAAATGGATATTCATTTAGGAAGCATTGAAGAATTAACGGACATTAGAGGTCCAAACTTGGTGAAGGTTCGGGTTTTAAGTCTATGAATTGTTGTCTTAAGTTTCTAGGACTCGAAGTTGGTTAGAATTTGATAGAGAGATTAAGAAGTTGATTGACGAGATGGTGATCAAGTTACAGAAAAGGGAAGTGTTAGTATTAAGATGAACACTTGAGG
This sequence comes from Lotus japonicus, assembly GCF_012489685.1. Lineage (NCBI taxonomy): Eukaryota > Viridiplantae > Streptophyta > Magnoliopsida > Fabales > Fabaceae > Lotus > Lotus japonicus. The sequence goes on from NC_080044.1 coordinate 35,343,820, forward strand.
TTGTCATATTTGGACAAGTTGCTTAAAGTCTAAGAGTGAATGAAACTTGTTATGGATTTCGGTGATACGAGCTAGAGATTAGCGAGTGAATTTTGCTAAGTGAAATGAGAATCTTAGGGTAAAGATTGACTTCAGAAGCTGGAGATCATATTCGAGTAAGAGTTTTAGTGGTGTTATCATTGATGATTGTAGTTAAACCTCAGCAAGTTGAAAGATGATATGTCTGTTGAGACGCCGTTGGTCAACATTGGGACTAGAAGAGTGAAACAATCGAAGGGAAAGCAGAGTGTTTTAGTGAAAATTATTTGTAATAAAGACACGGACGGTGTTATGTGAGAGTTAGAGGAAAAGATCAAGGAATAATATCCAGAACTATTACTGACCCTTAAGTTTCGAGGACGAAACTTTCTTTTTGGAGGGTAGTAATGTAAGACCCAAGATTTTAAGCTTAGGATCAGTGGAAGAGATTTACATTTACGATTAGGGTTGATGTATTGTGAAGGGAAACCTGAACTAGAGTTTACCAAATGAAATAAATTTATGAAGGAGAAAGTTCAGGAAAAGTCAAAGGATTACATCATGATCGATAAAAGTTATAGTACGATCGTTATACGCTTAACCTAGGTCAGAAACCCTAGTATATAGCTAATTTTCACTTTTAGGCACGATGGAAGTTAATTCCAAAAATCTTCAGAGAAATGTTAGAACTTCTCTTTTTCCATATATCAAAATCGTTTCGAGGCGAAACTCTAGGATCTACGAACGTCCGATTCCAATCATCGGAAGTTTGCCGAAACCGAATCCCTGGTATTTCAAAACCCTAGAATCTCTCGACGATGAAGACTTTTTCTATTCAGAGCTTCAAATGAATATTCCACACGCGTACACCCATTTCTCTTGATGATTTTAATCTTTGTTCAGAAGGAAGTTTTCTATTCCGACATCCGATGCAAAAAGCAACTTATCGGGTAAAATAGTTTTATACCGATTATGCATTAGTTGCCAAAAATACAAAGAGACCTCATTTTAGTTTTGGAATTCTTTCGCCAAAACATATCTATTAATTCACGGAGTATGACGCCGGAAAAATCAGATTCGCGAAACTTTCATTTTCCCGCGAATTTCCAACCTTTATATATAGCAAAGAAAGGAAGAAAAACTCAAATTTTCCTCCATTTTCTTCATCAAGGCCGCGAGTTCTACAAGGGAGGGAGAAGAGAAGATTTTCTTCATCGTTTGCTTGATCGTCGATCAATCAGTTGCTACTTCAAGGCTTCGAGGTATAGTCGCTAATCCTTACCTCTGATCGCTTTTTCCATAGCTTTTCTGTAGAGTTTTCTGAGCGGATAGTTTATGGGTTTTTGCAAAACTATCCTGAATCTTTCATTTCTGATTCTAAACCTCTTCTATATGTGCCCAAGATCACTTCTGCCGGATTAGATTTTCCGTTATGTCGCCGGAATTCCGCCGGAATCAATTTTAGACTTAAATACCCATTTTTGGAGTTTTTGAGGTAAAGCTTCAACCTTTAGGCTAAAAACTATCGCCTTAGCTTAGTGCTAGTAGGATTAGTTGTCATAAACGTCGTTAGTAACGTCCCTGCAAAATTTGGTTTTTGGGATTTCAGTTTTGAAATTTCGAAGTTAAAAATCATGACCAAAATACCCCTGCGACAGTTTTTGATCCGATAATTTTTCCGAGTTCAGAATACCCTTAGTTACGGCTAATGAAAGCATAGGAACCAAGTTTGATCGAAGAAAAATCGAGCCCCACAATTGTGAAAAGTGGCCGAGCCCTATAGGGGAGGAGGGGGAAAATTCCTTTTCCGAAAACTTGTCCTTTCGCGCTAGATTATCGTACCTCGGAGTATGAACTACTTCGTGTAACCTTAGTGAGCATTGATAGCTTAGTTTCCGATAGATTTTGATAGAATTCTGTGGTTTTACTTTAAAGGTTCTTTTGAAGAATTTCCTGAAGATCAAGGGGCTCATTGTGAAGGAACGTTTGAGGAGAACGCTGGAATAACTAGAGGTAAGGGCAACTTACCTTACTAGCTAATGCTTTAGGTGTCGACGAATTCGACTTGATTTATTGTTTATGCACTTGTTTGTGATTGACTGGGAAAAGTTTTCTGAGGCTTCGGCTGACAATGTAGATGATTCATCTACTGAATGTTTTGGAGATTGACTTACATGCTATGTGCTATGTGGGTAATCTAGGATGTGTGGTGCATGCCTTATATGCTAAGTGCTATGTGGTTATTGCTTATTATGTTGATATATGACATGTTGATTGATGGTGCTGAGTTATTTATGCTTTAGCAATGAAATCTGAGTTTCTGAATAGTGAGAATAGCGGGCAGGTCATGCCGATTTTATTTTGAGAGTTTTGAGAAGGTTTGATAGGGCGGATGAGATTCGGGCCTTGTTATGGTGTTTATGGATCGAGACATTCTCTGGAGTCATTTGGGATTTGGAGATCCCGGGAACTTATAAGATTCGCGATAAGATTAAAAGGATCTCATTTTGTAAAGAAAAACTCATAAGACATTAAACAACCTCTAAAACCTTCAAATAATGATAATAAACTCGAAAGGAAGCTTAGGATGAAGATCTTAGTTTTGGAAAACGAGAAGTGTCGTCGGATCCAAGTGTTGAGAAAGTTGAGAAGTTTTGAGTATGTTGATACTCTTGTGCTGTGGGAGCAGTTATGTCGTTGGGCTATCCGAGGGATAAGCCGGGAGACTGATAGTTTTCGAGTATGTCGATACTCTTTGCTCGCCGAGCAGTTTTTGACCATCGGATGGAGATGAGTCGGATGATTCGAGGAATCATCATGAGATACAGTTTATGCCTTCGGGTACAGTTTATGCCTTCGGGTACAGTTTATGCCTTCGGGTACAGTTTATACCTTCGGGTAATTCGGACATCGACGGGGGATATGATCGACCGTGAGGTTAGGATCGACCTGTTGATTGTCGGGCATAGCGGAGGGAAAAGTCGACCCGCAGGGTTAGGACTGATCCGGCTATGTCAAGGTTGTAAGTGACACTCGGGGGTTATGGTCGACACAATGCCAGTGTTAGGACCGACTCAAACGTGCCCAGCCTATTCTTTCTTCGGGTAATTCGGACATCAACGGGGGATATGATCGACCGTGAGGTTAGGATCGACCTGTTGATTGTCGGGCATAGCGGAGGGAAAAGTCGACCCGCAGGGCTAGGACTGATCCGGCTATGTCAAGGTTGTAAGTGACACTCGGGGGTTATGGTCGACACAATGCCAGTGTTAGGACCGACTCAAACGTGCCCAGCCTACTCTTTCCGGAATCGTCGAGATTGACGTTGCATTAACATATCATGCACTCTAATTATATTCGTTGGGGATTTGGATGAGTAGATGTTGATAAATATCATATGTGCTTTGATGATTGAATTGTACTAGAGATTTGATAACATGCTATGTTTAAACCTTAGGGTAGACAATGCAGAACTTATATGTATATAGACAACATATATATATATATACCCCTTATACTTTATCTGGTGTCTTGTATTCTCTATCCTATATTCCGTAAGTTGACCCTTGCACGTGCTACCTGTGTTTGGGGGGCTATGTATGCCCTTTTTGTCAGATGTCGTCGATGGATTCTTTCGTGATTCTTCGTCATTCGGGGAAGACTCGGAGCGAAATGACTACTATTGAGCCTTCGACGTGGACCCGGACTTCATGCATGACCAGATGGGAGTCGATGATGGAAGTATGGGGGATGGGTGATTAGAGTCTATTAAGGTTGGGTGATAGTGTCCTAGCTCTGACTTATTCTTATTTTTGAGGGCTTGTGTTGCTGACACTTGACCTAACATTTTGGGATTGTACATTTTGCCTACGGGCGTTACACTTTTCTACTTTCCGTCATTGGAGGTTACTCGTTACGAGGTCGCTATTTACAGCGGGGGATGTTATATATATTGTATATTAGTTCTGTTGCCTTTCGCATTTGGGTTTTATTTAATTCAGTCTTGTCTTAGTTATTATCAAAAAAAAAAATATTTACGTTTTTCCGCATTAAGTTTACTTTTGGTTACTAAAGTGACGCCACCGAAATCGGGGTGTTACATTGTGGTATCAGAGCTTGTCGAGTCTTTCGGGAGTTGTTGGGGAATAGGTCTTCTGTGCTAGGTTGTGCGACTCTGCAAGGAGTGAAAATTGATTGTCTGCAAGCGATTTTTCGCTTAAAAATTGATTGAAGTTATTGCTTACTCATATTGTATAGTGATGCCAGAGACTATCTTGTGATGAGTACTAACTGTTTGTTTGAGCTTTGACCTTATAGTTATTACGCCTATTAACACCTTAATTGACCGTAGCTCGTATTTTAGCTATAGAAATTATACGAGGTTTAGGATAACACGGTAAACCTAGAAAGTATTTTTGCACCAATGCGTTTAACAAGAAGTTAGAAGCTGAAGATTGAAACTTAGAGAGATTCCTTATGGGTAGTATACGTGTGATGTCGAGGGCGTGTAGTTCCGTAGCGGAATCGTTGAGGATGTGAGGTCAGGATATTTGTGACTATTGGATGATAGGAACTCATTGACTGTTCCAGTGGTTTTTTCTAAATTTCACCTTCTATGTATTAGGCTTGATCAACTTAATTTTGAGGGGGTGATATTCGGAATCAGAGCTGGCTATGGACTTTGATAGAAGGATTGGTAAGATTAACTTGATTGGATCGAGGATTAGTCGAGCTGGGAGGAAAAAGTTCGCATTAAGTATAAGTTCTCTTGCGAAGGAGATATAGTTTGAAGAAATGGATATTCATTTAGGAAGCATTGAAGAATTAACGGACATTAGAGGTCCAAACTTGGTGAAGGTTCGGGTTTTAAGTCTATGAATTGTTGTCTTAAGTTTCTAGGACTCGAAGTTGGTTAGAATTTGATAGAGAGATTAAGAAGTTGATTGACGAGATGGTGATCAAGTTACAGAAAAGGGAAGTGTTAGTATGAAGATGAACACTTGAGGTTGTCGTATTTGGACAAGTTGCTTAAAGTCTAAGAGTGAATGAAACTTGTTATGGATTTCGGTGATACGAGCTAGAGATTAGCGAGTGAATTTTGCTAAGTGAAATGAGAATCTTAGGGTAAAGATTGACTTCAGAAGCTGGAGATCATATTCGAGTAAGAGTTTTAGTGGTGTTATCATTGATGATTGTAGTTAAACCTCAGCAAGTTGAAAGATGATATGTCTGTTGAGACGCCGTTGGTCAACATTGGGACTAGAAGAGTGAAACAATCGAAGGGAAAGCAGAGTGTTTTAGTGAAAATTATTTGTAATAAAGACACGGACGGTGTTATGTGAGAGTTAGAGGAAAAGATCAAGGAATAATATCCAGAACTATTACTGACCCTTAAGTTTCGAGGACGAAACTTTCTTTTTGGAGGGTAGTAATGTAAGACCCAAGATTTTAAGCTTAGGATCAGTGGAAGAGATTTACATTTACGATTAGGGTTGATGTATTGTGAAGGGAAACCTGAACTAGAGTTTACCAAATGAAATAAATTTATGAAGGAGAAAGTTCAGGAAAAGTCAAAGGATTACATCATGATCGATAAAAGTTATAGTACGATCGTTATACGCTTAACCTAGGTCAGAAACCCTAGTATATAGCTAATTTTCACTTTTAGGCACGATGGAAGTTAATTCCAAAAATCTTCAGAGAAATGTTAGAACTTCTCTTTTTCCATATATCAAAATCGTTTCGAGGCGAAACTCTAGGATCTACGAACGTCCGATTCCAATCATCGGAAGTTTGCCGAAACCGAATCCCTGGTATTTCAAAACCCTAGAATCTCTCGACGATGAAGACTTTTTCTATTCAGAGCTTCAAATGAATATTCCACACGCGTACACCCATTTCTCTTGATGATTTTAATCTTTCTTCAGAAGGAAGTTTTCTATTCCGACATCCGATGCAAAAAGCAACTTATCGGGTAAAATAGTTTTATACCGATTATGCATTAGTTGCCAAAAATACAAAGAGACCTCATTTTAGTTTTGGAATTCTTTCGCCAAAACATATCTATTAATTCACGGAGTATGACGCCGGAAAAATCAGATTCGCGAAACTTTCATTTTCCCGCGAATTTCCAACCTTTATATATAGCAAAGAAAGGAAGAAAAACTCAAATTTTCCTCCATTTTCTTCATCAAGGCCGCGAGTTCTACAAGGGAGGGAGAAGAGAAGATTTTCTTCATCGTTTGCTTGATCGTCGATCAATCAGTTGCTACTTCAAGGCTTCGAGGTATAGTCGCTAATCCTTACCTCTGATCGCTTTTTCCATAGCTTTTCTGTAGAGTTTTCTGAGCGGATAGTTTATGGGTTTTTGCAAAACTATCCTGAATCTTTCATTTCTGATTCTAAACCTCTTCTATATGTGCCCAAGATCATTTCTGCCGGATTAGATTTTCCGTTATGTCGCCGGAATTCCGCCGGAATCAATTTTAGACTTAAATACCCATTTTTGGAGTTTTTGAGGTAAAGCTTCAACCTTTAGGCTAAAAACTATCGCCTTATCTTAGTGCTAGTAGGATTAGTTGTCATAAACGTCGTTAGTAACGTCCCTGCAAAATTTGGTTTTTGGGATTTCAGTTTTGAAATTTCTAAGTTAAAAATCATGACCAAAATACCCCTGCGACAGTTTTTGATCCGATAATTTTTCCGAGTTCAGAATACCCTTAGTTACGGCTAATGAAAGCATAGGAACCAAGTTTGATCGAAGAAAAATCGAGCCCCACAATTGTGAAAAGTGGCCGAGCCCTATAGGGGAGGAGGGGGAAAATTCCTTTTCCGAAAACTTGTCCTTTCGCGCTAGATTATCGTACCTCGGAGTATGAACTACTTCGTGTAACCTTAGTGAGCATTGATAGCTTAGTTTCCGATAGATTTTGATAGAATTCTGTGGTTTTACTTTAAAGGTTCTTTTGAAGAATTTCCTGAAGATCAAGGGGCTCATTGTGAAGGAACGTTTGAGGAGAACGCTGGAATAACTAGAGGTAAGGGCAACTTACCTTACTAGCTAATGCTTTAGGTGTCGACGAATTCGACTTGATTTATTGTTTATGCACTTGTTTGTGATTGACTGGGAAAAGTTTTCTGAGGCTTCGGCTGACAATGTAGATGATTCATCTACTGAATGTTTTGGAGATTGACTTACATGCTATGTGCTATGTGGGTAATCTAGGATGTGTGGTGCATGCCTTATATGCTAAGTGCTATGTGGTTATTGCTTATTATGTTGATATATGACATGTTGATTGATGGTGCTGAGTTATTTATGCTTTAGCAATGAAATCTGAGTTTCTGAATAGTGAGAATAGCGGGCAGGTCATGCCGATTTTATTTTGAGAGTTTTGAGAAGGTTTGATAGGGCGGATGGGATTCGGGCCTTGTTATGGTGTTTATGGATCGAGACATTCTCTGGAGTCATTTGGGATTTGGAGATCCCGGGAACTTATAAGATTCGCGATAAGATTAAAAGGATCTCATTTTGTAAAGAAAAACTCATAAGACATTAAACAACCTCTAAAACCTTCAAATAATGATAATAAACTCGAAAGGAAGCTTAGGATGAAGATCTTAGTTTTGGAAAACGAGAAGTGTCGTCGGATCCAAGTGTTGAGAAAGTTGAGAAGTTTTGAGTATGTTGATACTCTTGTGCTGTGGGAGCAGTTATGTCGTTGGGCTATCCGAGGGATAAGCCGGGAGACTGATAGTTTTCGAGTATGTCGATACTCTTTGCTCGCCGAGCAGTTTTTGACCATCGGATGGAGATGAGTCGGATGATTCGAGGAATCATCATGAGATACAGTTTATGCCTTCGGGTACAGTTTATGCCTTCGGGTACAGTTTATGCCTTCGGGTACAGTTTATACCTTCGGGTAATTCGGACATCGACGGGGGATATGATCGACCGTGAGGTTAGGATCGACTTGTTGATTGTCGGGCATAGCGGAGGGAAAAGTCGACCCGCAGGGTTAGGACTGATCCGGCTATGTCAAGGTTGTAAGTGACACTCGGGGGTTATGGTCGACACAATGCCAGTGTTAGGACCGACTCAAACGTGCCCAGCCTATTCTTTCTTCGGGTAATTCGGACATCAACGGGGGATATGATCGACCGTGAGGTTAGGATCGACCTGTTGATTGTCGGGCATAGCGGAGGGAAAAGTCGACCCGCAGGGCTAGGACTGATCCGGCTATGTCAAGGTTGTAAGTGACACTCGGGGGTTATGGTCGACACAATGCCAGTGTTAGGACCGACTCAAACGTGCCCAGCCTACTCTTTCCGGAATCGTCGAGATTGACGTTGCATTGACATATCATGCACTCTAATTATATTCGTTGGGGATTTGGATGAGTAGATGTTGATAAATATCATATGTGCTTTGATGATTGAATTGTACTAGAGATTTGATAACATGCTATGTTTAAACCTTAGGGTAGACAATGCAGAACTTATATGTATATAGACAACATATATATATATATACCCCTTATACTTTATCTGGTGTCTTGTATTCTCTATCCTATATTCCGTAAGTTGACCCTTGCACGTGCTACCTGTGTTTGGGGGGCTATGTATGCCCTTTTTGTCAGATGTCGTCGATGGATTCTTTCGTGATTCTTCGTCATTCGGGGAAGACTCGGAGCGAAATGACTACTATTGAGCCTTCGACGTGGACCCGGACTTCATGCAAGACCAGATGGGAGTCGATGATGGAAGTATGGGGGATGGGTGATTAGAGTCTATTAAGGTTGGGTGATAGTGTCCTAGCTCTGACTTATTCTTATTTTTGAGGGCTTGTGTTGCTGACACTTGACCTAACATTTTGGGATTGTACATTTTGCCTACGGGCGTTACACTTTTCTACTTTCCGTCATTGGAGGTTACTCGTTACGAGGTCGCTATTTACAGCGGGGGATGTTATATATATTGTATATTAGTTCTGTTGCCTTTCGCATTTGGGTTTTATTTAATTCAGTCTTGTCTTAGTTATTATCAAAAAAAAAAATATTTACGTTTTTCCGCATTAAGTTTACTTTTGGTTACTAAAGTGACGCCACCGAAATCGGGGTGTTACATTGTGGTATCAGAGCTTGTCGAGTCTTTCGGGAGTTGTTGGGGAATAGGTCTTCTGTGCTAGGTTGTGCGACTCTGCAAGGAGTGAAAATTGATTGTCTGCAAGCGATTTTTCGCTTAAAAATTGATTGAAGTTATTGCTTACTCATATTGTATAGTGATGCCAGAGACTATCTTGTGATGAGTACTAACTGTTTGTTTGAGCTTTGACCTTATAGTTATTACGCCTATTAACACCTTAATTGACCGTAGCTCGTATTTTAGCTATAGAAATTATACGAGGTTTAGGATAACACGGTAAACCTAGAAAGTAGTTTTGCACCAATGCGTTTAACAAGAAGTTAGAAGCTGAAGATTGAAACTTAGAGAGATTCCTTATGGGTAGTATACGTGTGATGTCGAGGGCGTGTAGTTCCGTAGCGGAATCGTTGAGGATGTGAGGTCAGGATATTTGTGACTATTGGATGATAGGAACTCATTGACTGTTCCAGTGGTTTTTTCTAAATTTCACCTTCGATGTATTAGGCTTGATCAACTTAATTTTGAGGGGGTGATATTCGGAATCAGAGCTGGCTATGGACTTTGATAGAAGGATTGGTAAGATTAACTTGATTGGATCGAGGATTAGTCGAGCTGGGAGGAAAAAGTTCGCATTAAGTATAAGTTCTCTTGCGAAGGAGATATAGTTTGAAGAAATGGATATTCATTTAGGAAGCATTGAAGAATTAACGGACATTAGAGGTCCAAACTTGGTGAAGGTTCGGGTTTTAAGTCTATGAATTGTTGTCTTAAGTTTCTAGGACTCGAAGTTGGTTAGAATTTGATAGAGAGATTAAGAAGTTGATTGACGAGATGGTGATCAAGTTACAGAAAAGGGAAGTGTTAGTATTAAGATGAACACTTGAGGTTGTCATATTTGGACAAGTTGCTTAAAGTCTAAGAGTGAATGAAACTTGTTATGGATTTCGGTGATACGAGCTAGAGATTAGCGAGTGAATTTTGCTAAGTGAAATGAGAATCTTAGGGTAAAGATTGACTTCAGAAGCTGGAGATCATATTCGAGTAAGAGTTTTAGTGGTGTTATCATTGATGATTGTAGTTAAACCTCAGCAAGTTGAAAGATGATATGTCTGTTGAGACGCCGTTGGTCAACATTGGGACTAGAAGAGTGAAACAATCGAAGGGAAAGCAGAGTGTTTTAGTGAAAATTATTTGTAATAAAGACACGGACGGTGTTATGTGAGAGTTAGAGGAAAAGATCAAGGAATAATATCCAGAACTATTACTGACCCTTAAGTTTCGAGGACGAAACTTTCTTTTTGGAGGGTAGTAATGTAAGACCCAAGATTTTAAGCTTAGGATCAGTGGAAGAGATTTACATTTACGATTAGGGTTGATGTATTGTGAAGGGAAACCTGAACTAGAGTTTACCAAATGAAATAAATTTATGAAGGAGAAAGTTCAGGAAAAGTCAAAGGATTACATCATGATCGATAAAAGTTATAGTACGATCGTTATACGCTTAACCTAGGTCAGAAACCCTAGTATATAGCTAATTTTCACTTTTAGGCACGATGGAAGTTAATTCCAAAAATCTTCAGAGAAATGTTAGAACTTCTCTTTTTCCATATATCAAAATCGTTTCGAGGCGAAACTCTAGGATCTACGAACGTCCGATTCCAATCATCGGAAGTTTGCCGAAACCGAATCCCTGGTATTTCAAAACCCTAGAATCTCTCGACGATGAAGACTTTTTCTATTCAGAGCTTCAAATGAATATTCCACACGCATACACCCATTTCTCTTGATGATTTTAATCTTTCTTCAGAAGGAAGTTTTCTATTCCGACATCCGATGCAAAAAGCAACTTATCGGGTAAAATAGTTTTATACCGATTATGCATTAGTTGCCAAAAATACAAAGAGACCTCATTTTAGTTTTGGAATTCTTTCGCCAAAACATATCTATTAATTCACGGAGTATGACGCCGGAAAAATCAGATTCGCGAAACTTTCATTTTCCCGCGAATTTCCAACCTTTATATATAGCAAAGAAAGGAAGAAAAACTCAAATTTTCCTCCATTTTCTTCATCAAGGCCGCGAGTTCTACAAGGGAGGGAGAAGAGAAGATTTTCTTCATCGTTTGCTTGATCGTCGATCAATCAGTTGCTACTTCAAGGCTTCGAGGTATAGTCGCTAATCCTTACCTCTGATCGCTTTTTCCATAGCTTTTCTGTAGAGTTTTCTGAGCGGATAGTTTATGGGTTTTTGCAAAACTATCCTGAATCTTTCATTTCTGATTCTAAACCTCTTCTATATGTGCCCAAGATCACTTCTGCCGGATTAGATTTTCCGTTATGTCGCCGGAATTCCGCCGGAATCAATTTTAGACTTAAATACCCATTTTTGGAGTTTTTGAGGTAAAGCTTCAACCTTTAGGCTAAAAACTATCGCCTTATCTTAGTGCTAGTAGGATTAGTTGTCATAAACGTCGTTAGTAACGTCCCTGCAAAATTTGGTTTTTGGGATTTCAGTTTTGAAATTTCTAAGTTAAAAATCATGACCAAAATACCCCTGCGACAGTTTTTGATCCGATAATTTTTCCGAGTTCAGAATACCCTTAGTTACGGCTAATGAAAGCATAGGAACCAAGTTTGATCGAAGAAAAATCGAGCCCCACAATTGTGAAAAGTGGCCGAGCCCTATAGGGGAGGAGGGGGAAAATTCCTTTTCCGAAAACTTGTCCTTTCGCGCTAGATTATCGTACCTCGGAGTATGAACTACTTCGTGTAACCTTAGTGAGCATTGATAGCTTAGTTTCCGATAGATTTTGATAGAATTCTGTGGTTTTACTTTAAAGGTTCTTTTGAAGAATTTCCTGAAGATCAAGGGGCTCATTGTGAAGGAACGTTTGAGGAGAACGCTGGAATAACTAGAGGTAAGGGCAACTTACCTTACTAGCTAATGCTTTAGGTGTCGACGAATTCGACTTGATTTATTGTTTATGCACTTGTTTGTGATTGACTGGGAAAAGTTTTCTGAGGCTTCGGCTGACAATGTAGATGATTCATCTACTGAATGTTTTGGAGATTGACTTACATGCTATGTGCTATGTGGGTAATCTAGGATGTGTGGTGCATGCCTTATATGCTAAGTGCTATGTGGTTATTGCTTATTATGTTGATATATGACATGTTGATTGATGGTGCTGAGTTATTTATGCTTTAGCAATGAAATCTGAGTTTTTGAATAGTGAGAATAGCGGGCAGGTCATGCCGATTTTATTTTGAGAGTTTTGAGAAAGTTTGATAGGGCGGATGAGATTCGGGCCTTGTTATGGTGTTTATGGATCGAGACATTCTCTGGAGTCATTTGGGATTTGGAGATCCCGGGAACTTATAAGATTCGCGATAAGATTAAAAGGATCTCATTTTGTAAAGAAAAACTCATAAGACATTAAACAACCTCTAAAACCTTCAAATAATGATAATAAACTCGAAAGGAAGCTTAGGATGAAGATCTTAGTTTTGGAAAACGAGAAGTGTCGTCGGATCCAAGTGTTGAGAAAGTTGAGAAGTTTTGAGTATGTTGATACTCTTGTGCTGTGGGAGCAGTTATGTCGTTGGGCTATCCGAGGGATAAGCCGGGAGACTGATAGTTTTCGAGTATGTCGATACTCTTTGCTCGCCGAGCAGTTTTTGACCATCGGATGGAGATGAGTCGGATGATTCGAGGAATCATCATGAGATACAGTTTATGCCTTCGGGTACAGTTTATGCCTTCGGGTACAGTTTATACCTTCGGGTAATTCGGACATCGACGGGGGATATGATCGACCGTGAGGTTAGGATCGACCTGTTGATTGTCGGGCATAGCGGAGGGAAAAGTCGACCCGCAGGGTTAGGACTGATCCGGCTATGTCAAGGTTGTAAGTGACACTCGGGGGTTATGGTCGACACAATGCCAGTGTTAGGACCGACTCAAACGTGCCCAGCCTATTCTTTCTTCGAGTAATTCGGACATCGACGGGGGATATGATCGACCGTGAGGTTAGGATCGACCTGTTGATTGTCGGGCATAGCGGAGGGAAAAGTCGACCCGCAGGGTTAGGACTGATCCGGCTATGTCAAGGTTGTAAGTGACACTCGGGGGTTATGGTCGACACAATGCCAGTGTTAGGACCGACTCAAACGTGCCCAGCCTACTCTTTCCGGAATCGTCGAGATTGACGTTGCATTGACATATCATGCACTCTAATTATATTCGTTGGGGATTTGGATGAGTAGATGTTGATAAATATCGTATGTGCTTTGATGATTGAATTGTACTAGAGATTTGATAACATGCTATGTTTAAACCTTAGGGTAGACAATGCAGAACTTATATGTATATAGACAACATATATATATATACCCCTTATACTTTATCTGGTGTCTTGTATTCTCTATCCTATATTCCGTAAGTTGACCCTTGCACGTGCTACCTGTGTTTGGGGGGCTATGTATGCCCTTTTTGTCAGATGTCGTCGATGGATTCTTTCGTGATTCTTCGTCATTCGGGGAAGACTCGGAGCGAAATGACTACTATTGAGCCTTCGACGTGGACCCGGACTTCATGCATGACCAGATGGGAGTCGATGATGGAAGTATGGGGGATGGGTGATTAGAGTCTATTAAGGTTGGGTGATAGTGTCCTAGCTCTGACTTATTCTTATTTTTGAGGGCTTGTGTTGCTGACACTTGACCTAACATTTTGGGATTGTACATTTTGCCTACGGGCGTTACACTTTTCTACTTTCCGTCATTGGAGGTTACTCGTGACGAGGTCGCTATTTACAGCGGGGGATGTTATATATATTGTATATTAGTTCTGTTGCCTTTCGCATTTGGGTTTTATTTAATTCAGTCTTGTCTTAGTTATTATCAAAAAAAAAATATTTACGTTTTTCCGCATTAAGTTTACTTTTGGTTACTAAAGTGACGCCACCGAAATCGGGGTGTTACACCAAACAATCAATATCATCTCTGTGGCCCAACTCAAGTTTAAAGCCAAGATGAAATTCCACCAGGGAATAAGAAACAAGTGTGTAGAGCTCAATAAAAACTTGCTACAAATGGAAAAGTGGACAGATAGAAGATTAGATGTAATATGTGATAAAGTGGTCTTAATGGAGCTTTTGTCTGGATATGCTATTCCCAAACATTGAATATCATCTCTCTGACCCAACTCAAGTTATAACTCATGATGAAATTCCACCAGAGAATGAGAAAGAAGTGTGTAGAGCTCAATAGAAACTTGCTACAAATGGAGAAGTGGACAAAAAGATGATTAGATGTAGATTGTGATAAATTGGCCTTAATGGAGCTTTTGTCTGGATATGCTCGTCCCATAGAATCAATATCATCTCTGTGGCCCAACTCAAGTTAAAACTCAAGATGAAATTCCACCTGAGAATGAGAAAGAAGTGTGTAGAGCTCAATAAAAACTTGTAACAAATGGAGAAGTAGAAAGATAGAAGTTGAGATGTGGAAACGAATACAATGGCCCTTAATGGAAAATTTGATAGGATATGTTCTTTTCAAACATTCAAAATCATCTTTGTGGCCCAAACAAAGTTTGTATTCAAGATATTCCCCAAATGACTGAGAGACGAGTGTGTAGTGCTAAATCAAAAGTTACTACAAAAGGAGAAGTGGAGAGAAAATAGTAGACTTGTAGAAAATGATAAAGAGGCCTAAATGGAACTTTTGGTTGGATCGGTTCCTCGTAAGCAATCAAAATTATCTCCGTGGACCAATTGACTTTTAAACTCAACATATTCCTCGAATGACTTGGAGACGAGCGTGTAGAGCTCAGTAAAAACTACCTACAAATGGAGAAGTGGACAGAAAGAAGATTAGATGTAGAATGTGACAAAGTGGCCTTAATGGAGCTTTTGTCTGGATATGCTCATCCCAAACAATCATTATCATCTCTATGGCCCAACTCAAGTTTAAACTCAAGATGGAATTCCACCATAGAATGAGATACAAGTGTAAAGCTCAATAAAAACTTGCTACAAGTGGAGAACTGGAAAGATAGATGTTGAGATGTAGAAACAGATACAATGGCCTAAATGGAACATTTGATAGGATATGTTCTTCCCAAACATTCAAAATCATCTCTGTGGCCGAAACGAGGTTTGTACTCAAGATATTCCCCAAATGACTGAGAGACGAGTGTGTAGTGCTCAATCAAAAGTTACTACAAATGGAGAAGTGGACAGATTGAATATTAGATGAAATATGTGATAAAGTGGCCTTAATGGAGCTTTTGTCTGGATATGCTATTCCAAAACAATCAATATCATCTCTGTAGCCCAACTCAAGTTAAAACTCAAGATTAAATTCCACCAGGGAATGAGAAAGAAGTGTGTAGAGCTCAATAAAAACTTGCTACAAATAGAAAAGTGGAAAGATAGAAGTTGCGATGTAGAAACGGATACAGTGGCCTAAATGGAACATTTGATAGGATATGTTCTTCCCAGACATTCAAAATTATCTCTGTGGCCCAAACGAAGTTTGTACTCAAGATATTCTCCAAATGACTGAGAGACGAGAGTGTAGTGCTCAATCAAAAATTACTACAAATGGAGAAGTGGAGAGAAAATAGTAGACTTGTAGAAAATGATAATGATAAAGAGGCCTAAATGGAACTTTTGATTGTATAGGTTCCTCGTAAGCAATCAAAATTATCTCCGGGGACCAATTGACATTTAAACTCAACATGTTCCTCGAATGACTGGTAGACGAGCGTGTAGAGCTCATTAAAAACTATCTACAAATAGAGAAGTGGACAGAAAGAAGATTAGATATAGAATGTGATAAAGTGGCCTTAATGGACCTTTTGTCTGGATATGTTCGCCCCAAACAATCAATATCATCTCTGTGGCCCATAGGAAGTTTAAACGCAAGATGAAATTTGTAACGCCCCGATTTCTCGAGGGTTACTTTAGTAACCTTTTTCAAAAACGTGTGTAAATTTTTGTCGAAATAAAACCCTTTAATGATAATAAATAAAAGATAGAAAGAATGCTGAATAAACTTCATTTTATTAAATAGACCAAGGCTTTTTCTTTATTACATCAAGACTCAAAGAAGGAAACTAGTGCTTTCAACCTTACTTAAGCTCATCCACATACACGATGGCTTTAAGAAGGTATCGAGCCCTAAAACAACACTCGTCCTCACCCCAAGTACAGACACAACACTCTCCCAACCCGACTCAGACGAAGCCTCTGGCCCTGAATGCCTCATCTACGGCCTCCCTGATCAATGTCCGAAGCCTCTACTCCTGGCGCTCGATCACCCTGCCGAACATCTCCTCCATGCGAGCCTCTGGAATAGGAGGGTCAGGTACAGGCGATGCCGGGGAGTAATCCGAAGAATCAGGCCCAGGTGGGGGCGGTGTGAACACGGCCGGTGGTGATGAACCCTCCGAAGGGTCTGTCTCCATAGTGGACTCCTCGTCATCAGGTGGTGCGAATCGTGCGGGAGGATAGGGCATCCGAATCTCGCCCTCGAAGCCTGTCACCTTCCGATGAGTGTCGTCCGGGTTGTAGGTCGATAGAAACATGAAGCCTTTATACACATACCGGTCCAGGGAGTGGTCTATCTCCCAGGCGGTGTCATCATCCATGCTATGCAGAGTGAGGCCCATTCTCCGGCGATCCATCTAGGCGTTAAGCGCCCCAAACAGCAAGCAAACAAACAAGCAAGGGTCAACTTCTGATGAGGACAAGGACAAGGACAAGGGTCATGGAGCACTAAAAGGACTTGGAGGACCAATGACAAGGGCTAGAGCTAAAAAGGCCAAAGAGACTCTTCAGCAAGTAGTGGCAACCATTCTTGAAGACAAAGTGGTAGAAGAGATGGAACCAAAAATCATGATGATCATTCAGGCCCAAGAAGAAGAGTCAGCCCACGCATAGGGGCTGCCATGTGATGTTTTGTTTTATTTTATTTCAATAAAAATGCAAAGGACCAATTGAATAAGTTGGATCCAAATGCATTATGTTGCTGAATTTTATTTTAGTGTGTTTAATCCACTTCAAGTGGTGTGTGATTGCATGTGGCGCATGAAGGTCTTAAAGGGAGGGATCCATTCCTTTCTTAAAACTCTTTGAATGTGTTTGAATTTCAATAAGTTCTGAATGGAGGAGTTACATCAGCAAAGTCAAAGGATTGAAGAGCTTTCAAAGCCAAGAATGGAGTTACAAAGAAAGGGAAATTAAGTTCATAAAGAGCATTGAATGCTATATTCCCTGGTCAGAATAACAATCAAGAAAGGGAGTTACATGAAGCAATCAGCCACCAAATACACGTTCAGGGCTGAAGCAAATCACTATCTTCCTCTTTTAATTTGTAACTCCTAGCCTAGGATTCTTCTAGAGAAATTACACCTCATCATTTTTTGTAACTAGGCTGAATTTCCTTCTTCTTTATAAGGACCACTCCTTCAATGTAATAGACAGATTATGAATGAATTAGTATTTTCTTTTCTGAGTGATTCAGATTTGTGAGAGTGATTCTCATAGTTCTTGAGTGATTCAAGAATTAGGCTTATCAAGGGTTTGTCACCACCTTTGTGTGAAGTCTTCATCTTCCATTTCACTAAAACTTCCCCTCTTTTCTGTCCATTTCCCTTCCATCACGAAATTCTTCTTCTTCTTTCTCACATTTCAGAGTTCTCATCATCCAAGATCAATCCTAGACGATCCATTGCAGCCCTTGCATCAACTTGGGGCGTATCATTTGGTAATCAGAGCTCCGGTTCTAGGATTTTGGTTTCTTTTCTTATCTGGAATTCTGGTTTGCAACTCTTTATCATTTCTTGTTACCTTGATTTTAGTTTTTGTTTCTTTTGGCTGAACCATTGCAAAAGTTAAGCCTTGTTAATTGTTCAGAATCAAAAACAAATTACAAAACGAAAATTCAAAAAAAAAAAAAACGAAAATTCAAAAAAAAAATGGCTGAATGGTTCTTGTTTAATTAGCCAAATTCAATTGTTCAAGGTAATTTTGTTGCTAGCATTCCAATTTATTTTCTTCTTTCTGTTTGCTCTTGAATTCTTCTTTAGTCTCTAAATATTTTGAGTCCTTTCCATTTCTGTGGTGATTTGTCTTGTCTTCTTTTGTTTCATATTCTAAAGTCTATTCTAATCTGTGTGACTCTACACAAATTTGGTGGCATAATTCTTTGTGTGTCTTAACTTTGATTTACTCAATAGATTGTGAGAATTTTTGAGTGGAAAAAGGCAAGAGTGCACATCATAGAAAAGCCAATTTGAGGGAAACACGAGAGAAGTGAGGTAAACACTAACATTTGTTTGTTCTACTTGAATCTTTTCATTTGTCAAAGATGTCAGGAGAAGAGGAGGAGCAACCAGCAGTGCGACTCTCGACCATCGAAATGCGGGCTCTTACACAACATCTGGAAAACTTAATGAGGAGGCAAACTGAAGAGATCCACGAAAGGCTGGATCAAATGGAGAACCGGAACAATAGTGACAGTGAAGGCGGGAGGCCACGACGAATTCATGAAAATCCTAGACCTGCTCGGATTGAAGGAGTCAAATTCCAAATTCCTCCTTTTAAGGGAAAGAGTGATCCAGAGGCATACTTGGAGTGGGAACTCAAAATAGAGCATGTCTTTGCTTGCAACAACTATGAGGAGGACCAAAAGGTGAAACTTGCAGCTGCTCACTTTTCAGACTATGCTCTTGTTTGGTGGAATAAGTTTGCAAAAGAGAGATTGAGAAATGAGGAGCCAGCGGTGGAAACATGGGCTGAAATGAAACGAATCATGAGGAAAAGATATGTCCCTTCAAGCCATGCTAGGGATGTAAAATTTAAACTTCAAAAACTTACCCAAGGCAGCAAGAGTGTTGAGGAGTATTACAAAGAACTTGAGGTGCTTATGTTGCAAGCCAATCTTGAGGAGGATGAAGAGGTAACCATGATTCGATTTATTAATGGTCTGTCTAATGATGTTAGAGATATTGTAGAACTTCAGGAATATGTAGACATGGAAGAATTGCTGCAGAAGGCCACTAAAGTTGAGCAACAACTCAAAAGGAAAGGGCTTGCAAGGAAGAGTTCTACCAATTCCAATTCATCTTGGAGAGACAGAATGAAGAATGAAGGGCCGAGCACCCTTAGCAAACCAGCCACCAAACCACAAGCTTCAGCTTCTTCAAAACCTCTTGAACAACCATCCAAAAAGAGCAAAGAGGTCAAGTGCTTCAAATGCCAAGGTATGGGACATTATGCTTATGAATGTGCCTCCAAAAAGACCATGATTCTTAAGGATGATGGAGACTACACCAGTGAGTCCGAAGGAGAACAAAGTGAAGAAGAAGAGGAGGCAGCCATGAATGGTGAACTGTTGATGATCCGAAGAATGCTTGGTAGCCAACAAAAGCCAAAGAAAGAAAGCCAAAGAGAGAATATCTTTCACACAAGATGTTCTGTCAATGGGCAGATTTGCTTGATGATTGTTGATGGCGGAAGCTGTACTAATGTGGCTAGTGAAAGAATGGTGGAGAAGCTGAACCTGGTCACAAAACCACATCCTTGGCCATACAAACTTCAATGGCTCAGCCACTATGGAGAAATACAAGTAAGTAAGCAAGTTGAAGTTGACTTTTCCATTGGCAAATATAGGGATAAGGTTCTTTGTGATGTTGTTCCCATGGAGGCTAGTCACATACTGCTGGGAAGACCATGGCAATATGACACCAACTCTGATCATAATGGAAGCACCAACAAGATCTCATTCCAACATCATGGCCAGAAAATTACGCTCAAACCTTTGAGCCCTAGGGAGGTGCGTGAGGATCAAAAGAAAATGAGAGAAAAGATTGAACAAGAGAGAAAAGAAAAGAGTGAGACACTTGAGAGAAAGCAAAAAGAAAAGAGTGAAACACTTGAGAGAGAGCAAAAAGAAAAGAGTGAAATACTTGAGAGAAAAGAAATTTGTTTGATCAAAAAGAGAGAGGTGAAAAGGATGATAGCTTCAAAACAGATCCTATACTTGATGTTTTGCAAAAATCAGATTTTGAACACTAACACTTTTGAAAATTTTGAGCTGCCTTCTAGTGTTAAATCTCTTTTGCAGGATTATGAGGATGTGTTTCCAACAAGTGTTCCAAGTGGTCTACCACCACTGAGAGGAATTGAGCATCAAATTGATCTCATTCCGGGAGCTTCTTTGCCTAATAGGCCAGCATATAGAAGCAACCCACAAGAAACCACTGAAATTCAAAGACAAGTGGAAGAACTCTTGAACAAAGGGTGGGTAAGAAATAGCATGAGTCCTTGTGCTGTACCGGTGATTTTGGTACCAAAGAAAGATGGGACTTGGAGAATGTGCTCTGATTGTAGAGCCTTGAATAACATCACCATTAAGTATAGGCACCCTATTCCTAGACTTGATGATTTGCTTGATGAATTGCATGGAGCATGTTATTTTTCTAAAATTGATTTGAAAAGTGGTTACAATCAGATAAGGATTAAAGAAGGGGATGAATGGAAAACTGCTTTCAAAACTAAATATGGTTTGTATGAATGGTTGGTTATGCCTTTTGGTTTAACTAATGCACCTAGTACTTTTATGAGACTAATGAACCATGTTTTGAGGGAATTCATTGGGAAATTTGTGGTTGTGTACTTTGATGATATTTTGGTCTATAGCACTACTCTTGAGCTGCATGTTGAGCACTTAAGATCCGTCTTGAGTATGCTTAGAAAGGAACAATTGTTTGCCAATCTTGAGAAATGCACTTTTTGCACTGACCATGTTGTGTTTCTTGGTTTTGTTGTGAGTTCGAAAGGAGTGCAGGTTGATGAGGAAAAGATCAAAGCCATTCAAGAGTGGCCCACTCCTAAATCCGTGGGTGATGTAAGAAGTTTTCATGGCTTGGCCAGTTTCTACAGGAGGTTTGTAAAGGACTTTAGTACCTTGGCAGCACCCCTAAATGAAGTGGTGAAAAAGAATGTGGGTTTTCATTGGGGAAAGAATCAAGAAGAGGCCTTTGCTGCCCTAAAGCATAAGCTTACCCATGCACCTATACTTGCTTTACCTAACTTTGCTAAATCTTTTGAACTTGAATGTGATGCTTCAAATGTAGGTATTGGTGCTGTGTTGCTTCAAGAAGGCCACCCAATTGCTTATTTTAGTGAAAAGTTAAGCGGAGCTGCCCTTAACTATTCTACTTATGATAAGGAATTGTATGCTTTGGTGAGAGCTTTGAAGACTTGGCAGCATTATCTTTTGCCCAAGGAATTCGTGATTCATAGTGATCATGAGTCGCTGAAATACTTGAAGGGGCAAGGTAAGTTGAACAAAAGGCATGCCAAATGGGTTGAATTTTTGGAACAATTTCCCTATGTCATAAAACACAAAAAAAGGAAAAGTAACATTGTGGCTGATGCTTTATCCAGGAGACACGTGTTGCTTTCCATGTTAGAGACTAAATTGCTAGGACTTGAACATGTGAAAGAAATGTATGAAAAAGATGATAACTTTGCTGAAATTTTTGTGGCTTGTGAGAAAGTTTCTCAAAATGGATTTTATAGGCACAATGGATTTTTATTTAAGGAAAACAGGTTGTGTGTGCCTAAAAGTTCCATTAGAGAACTGCTTGTTAAAGAATCCCATGCTGGGGGATTAATGGGTCATTTTGGAGTCCAAAAGACTCTAGAAACTTTACAGGAACATTTTTATTGGCCCAAAATGAAACATGATGTGATCAAGTTTTGTGAACATTGCATTGTTTGCAAGAAGGCTAAGTCTAAGGTGATGCCACATGGTTTGTATATTCCTTTGCCAATCCCTGAATACCCTTGGGTTGACTTGTCTATGGACTTTGTTTTAGGCCTCCCTAGAACAAAGAATGGTAAGGATTCCATTTTTGTGGTTGTTGATAGGTTTTCAAAAATGGCTCACTTTATTCCTTGCAGGAAAGCTGATGATGCTTGTCACGTTGCTGATTTGTTCTTTAAAGAAGTTGTAAGACTTCATGGGATGCCTAGAAGCATAGTTAGTGATAGGGACACCAAGTTCCTAAGTCACTTCTGGAGGACTTTATGGGGGAAGTTAGGCACCAAACTTTTGTTCTCTACCACTTGCCACCCACAAACTGATGGGCAAACTGAGGTGGTTAATAGGACCCTAGGCACCTTGCTTAGGACTGTCCTTAAGGCCAATTTAAAGGCTTGGGAGGCGTGTTTGCCTCATGTTGAATTTGCTTACAATAGGGCTGTCCATAGCACTACCAATTGCTCTCCATTTGAAGTAGTGTATGGATTTAACCCTTTGACTCCTCTTGATTTGTTGCCTATGCCTAACATTTCTGTTTTCAAGCACAAGGAAGGACAGGGCAAAGCTGAATATGTCAAGAAGATGCATGAGCGTGTGAAGGCTCAAATTGAGAGAAAGAATGAGAGTTATGCTAGGCAAGCTAACAAGGGAAGAAAGGAGGTGGTGTTCCAACCCGGAGATTGGGTTTGGGTGCACATGAGGAAGGAAAGGTTTCCAGAACAAAGGAAATCCAAACTCCAACCTAGAGGGGATGGACCTTTTCAAGTGCTTGAGAGAATCAATAACAATGCCTACAAAATAGAGCTTCCAGGTGAGTATAACATCAGCTCAACCTTTAATGTCTCTGATTTATCTCTCTTTGATGCAGATGGCGGAGAATTTGATTTGAGGTCAAATCCTTTTCAAGAGGGAGGGAATGATGAGGACAAGGACAAGGACAAGGGTCATGGAGCACTAAAAGGACTTGGAGGACCAATGACAAGGGCTAGAGCTAAAAAGGCCAAAGAGACTCTTCAGCAAGTAGTGGCAACCATTCTTGAAGACAAAGTGGTAGAAGAGATGGAACCAAAAATCATGATGATCATTCAGGCCCAAGAAGAAGAGCCAGCCCACGCATAGGGGCTGCCATGTGATGTTTTGTTTTATTTTATTTCAATAAAAATGCAAAGGACCAATTGAATAAGTTGGATCCAAATGCATTATGTTGCTGAATTTTATTTTAGTGTGTTTAATCCACTTCAAGTGGTGTGTGATTGCATGTGGCGCATGAAGGGCTTAAAGGGAGGGATCCATTCCTTTCTTAAAACTCTTTGAATGTGTTTGAATTTCAATAAGTTCTGAATGGAGGAGTTACATCAGCAAAGTCAAAGGATTGAAGAGCTTTCAAAGCCAAGAATGGAGTTACAAAGAAAGGGAAATTAAGTTCATAAAGAGCATTGAATGCTATATTCCCTGGTCAGAATAACAATCAAGAAAGGGAGTTACATGAAGCAATCAGCCACCAAATACACGTTCAGGGCTGAAGCAAATCACTATCTTCCTCTTTTAATTTGTAACTCCTAGCCTAGGATTCTTCTAGAGAAATTACACCTCATCATTTTTTGTAACTAGGCTGAATTTCCTTCTTCTTTATAAGGACCACTCCTTCAATGTAATAGACAGATTATGAATGAATTAGTATTTTCTTTTCTGAGTGATTCAGATTTGTGAGAGTGATTCTCATAGTTCTTGAGTGATTCAAGAATTAGGCTTATCAAGGGTTTGTCACCACCTTTGTGTGAAGTCTTCATCTTCCATTTCACTAAAACTTCCCCTCTTTTCTGTCCATTTCCCTTCCATCACGAAATTCTTCTTCTTCTTTCTCACATTTCAGAGTTCTCATCATCCAAGATCAATCCTAGACGATCCATTGCAGCCCTTGCATCAACTTGGGGCGTATCAACTTCTAGAAAGCAACCACTCAAGTCAAGTCATAGTTAGTCAATGTGGGGTAAGTATGCATTCAGACGCTTTGGATATCCTCAAGCCAATCCTTCTTGGAAAGGCTGGACGAACACGACTCCGCGATCGGTGATGGACCTCTCCAACGCACCGTTGCCCAACAGCTTGAAGATCGGGGGTTGGACCTCTCCAACATCGTCGTATCTTGCTCGTCCTTATTCAGGGCCTCCCCTGAATGTCACCATCAACTAGCCCAATCCAGGTCACTAGCTGTGGCCAACCAAGCCCAATCCAGGTCACTTGGTCCACAATGCATGCCATGCAAGTCAGTCATAATCACTAGGCCCTAAGCCCTTCACGTTCATCTCTTATGAACAACATATCATCGCATAATAACTTGCATGCATAGCAATAAATATAGCTAACACCCTAGGCATATAGGCATGTTCATAATAACACTAGCTAGCATTTATTGCATCATCATCATACAGCATATCTAGCACAAATATCATCAATAGTCCTAGCATCATGCTTGCTAACATTCACAATCACAAACAATTTATCTAGGCCGAGGCCGAAGTGCCCTTACCTTTGTCACAGCAAAAACACGTCCTAAGACTTTGGATTTGGCGGGATCACGCTCACTTCGAACTTCCTAGTCATGTGGACAGAGTAACGATACGAATTAGTAGTCGTTTAGCGATAATATATCCTTTCCCCGTCTTTTCAAAAATATTATCTTAAAACCTCGAAAAATCAAAACTTTCTCTTTCATAAGATCAAAACCTCTTTTCTAAAATAATTGTTTGAAGATCATAAGAACACTTTAAGAACATCATGAATTTTCTTAAGAAAAACCCCCAAAAACATAAACATTCCTAAGCAACCCGATCAAGATCATTCTCTTCTGGTTTTTGGCAGATCAGCTTAAGCTGCAACTACAGAGCATATTGAGAATGGCCTTGCTCAAGGCTTAGGAACTAAACAAGAAAAAAATAAAAGAAAGACAAGAGAGGGAGAGGAAGCTCACGGCTAGAGAGAAGAGAGAGCAAATGAGCTTGGTGTGAAGAAATGAGAGGGGGAGAGGGTCTATTTATACTAGAGGTTTGGGGTCAAAGCATTGAAGGGGTGATTGAATGCATTTTTCCCTCCAAAATGCTTGAAAATTTCGGCCACAAGCTTGGTCAAACCAAGGGCCTCTTTGCAATTTATTTCTAGTCCATAACTCCCTTTAAAACCATCCTTTAATCCTCCATTTAATTTCCATTAAAACCAAAACTCTTTAAGGCTCAAAATTAAATCCTTAATTCTTTAAATCAGATTTGTCAAGGCCCTTTAAAGATTTGAAAACTCTCACTCAAGCCCTCCCACTTAATGAGAGTCAAAGGAATCAAACCCTTTGATTTTCTCCTCCATGAAGACTAGCAATCAAGTGGAAAACCATTCCCTCCTCCTTCTCCAAGCTTGGCCGCCCACCTCTTGCAAATATGAGCAGATTTTCACTCAATAAAACCATCAAACACAAAACAAGGTGGTTTTTAGGTGATTAGGTGCATTAATCACAAAAATCCCCTTTTAATGCACCATAAAAACCCTAATTTGAAATTCTAAAGTCTTTTTCTCCTTCCTCCCTCCAAAAATTCGACCAGCCTCATAAATGTTCCAGAAAATAATTTTGAAAATTTTTATTTAATAAATTATAGGTTTTAAAATAATTAAATACATTTTATTTGAATAAAAACCCATTTTATTTAAATAAAACTCTCAAAAAAATAGGGGAAAGGAATATTCCCTCATGGAATATTTTTAGAAAGATTCCCAACACCTCCCCATGAGGTGTGGCCCACGAAATCGTCCTTGTCGACTCGATTCGCCAACTTATCGCCCCTGTCGGGCCGATTTTGACCTAAAAGTCGCCGTCGCAGAACCCTAGCAATATTACTGTCAAAGTGCTCGTATCGTCGCGCTCATCTACGTCTAGAGGTTTCTAAGACTTAATATTGCTTCTAACAATTAATCACCTTTTTAAAAGGCTTAATATCACATATAGCACAAGAAATCCACAGAATATTATTTAATATTATTATTAAAATAGTATGCCCTAAAACCGGGTCTTACAAAATTCCACCAGGGAATGAGACACAAGTGTGTAGAGCACAATAAAAACATGCTACAAGTGGAGAAGTGGAAAGATAGAATTTAAGATATAGAAACGAATACAGTGGCCTAAATGGAACATTTAATAGGTTTGTTCTTCCCAAACATTCAAAATCATCTCTGTGGCCCAAACGAAGTTTGTACTCCAGATATTCCCCATATGACCGAGAGACGAGTGTGTAGTGCTCAATCAAAAGTTACTACAAATGGAGAAGTGGAGAGAAAAGAGTAGATTTGTTGAAAAGGATAAAGAGGCCTAAATGGAACTTTTGATTGGATAGGTTCCTCGTAAGCAATCAAAATTTTCTCTGTGGACCAATTGACTTTTAAACTCAAGATATTCCTCGAATGACTGGGAGACGAGCGTGTAGAGCTAAAAGCTACCTACAAATGGAGAAGTGGACAGAAAGAAGATTAGATGTAGATTGTGATAAATTGGCCTTAATGGAGCTTTTGTCTGAATATGCTCGTCCCAAACAATCAATATCATCTTTGTGGCCCAACTCAAGTATAAACAAAAGATGAAATTCCACCAGGGAATAAGAAACAAGTGTGTAGAGCTCAGTAGAAACTTGCAACAAATGGAGAAGTGGAAAGATAGAAGTTGGGACGTAGAAACGGATATAGTGGCCTAAATGGAATATTTGATAGGACATGTTCTTCCCAAACATTCAAAATCATCTCTGTGGCCCAAACGAGGTTTGTACTCAAGATATTCCCCAAATGACTGAGAGACGAGTGTGAAGTGCTCAATCAAAAGTTACTACAAATGGAGAAGTGGAGAGAAAAGAGTAGATTTGTAGAAAAGGATAGATTCCTCGTAAACAATAAAAATTATCTCCGTGGACCAATTGACTTTTAAACTCAAAATATTCCTCGAATGACCGGGAGACGAGCGTGTAGAGCTAAATAAAAACTGCCTACAAATGGAGAAGTGGAAAGAAAGAAGATTACATGTAGATTGTGATAAATTGGCCGTAATGGAGCTTATGTCTGGATATGCTCGTCCCAAACAATCAATATCATCTCTTCGGCCCAACTCAAGTTTAAACCCAAGATGAAATTCCACCAGGGAATAAGAAACAAGTGTGTAGAGCTCAATAAAAATTTGCTACAAATGGAGAAGTGGAAAGATAGAAGTTGAGTTGAGATTTAGAAACGGATACAGTGGCCTTAATGGAACATTTGATAGGATATGTTCTTCCAAAACATTCAAAATCATCATCTCTGTGGCCCAAACGAAGTTTGTACTCAAGATATTCCCCCAATGACTGAGAGACGAGTGTGTAGTACTCAATCAAAAGTTACTATAAATGGAGAAGTGGACAGAAAAGAGTAGACTTGTAGAAAAGGATAAAGAGGCCAAAATAGAACTTTTGATTGGATTGGTTCCTCGTAAGCAATCAAAATTATCTCCGTGGACCAATTGACTTTTAAACTCAAAATATTCCTCGAATGACTGGGATATGAGCGTGTAGAGCTCAATAAAAACTACCTACACATGGAGAAGTGGACAGAATGAAGATTAGAAGTGGCCTCAATGGAGCTTTTGTCTGGATATGCTCGTCCCAAACAATCAATATCATCCCTGTGGCCCAACTCAAGTTTAAACCCAAGATGAAATTCCACCATGGAATAAGAAACAAGTGTGTAGAGCTCAATAAAAA
Organism: Lotus japonicus; assembly: GCF_012489685.1. NCBI lineage: Eukaryota > Viridiplantae > Streptophyta > Magnoliopsida > Fabales > Fabaceae > Lotus > Lotus japonicus. The sequence goes on from NC_080044.1 coordinate 35,371,586, forward strand.
CTTGCTACAAATGGAGAAGTGGAAAGATAGAAGATGAGATGTAGAAACGGATACAGTGGCCTAAATGGAACATTTGATAGGATATGTTCTTCCAAAACATTCAAAATCATCTCTGTGGCCCAAACGAAGTTTGTACTCAAGATATTCCCCAAATAACCAAGAGACGAGTGTGTAGTGCTCAATCAAAAGTTAGTACAAATGGAGAAGTGGACAGAAAGAAGATTAGATGTAATATGTGATAAAGTGGTCTTAATGGAGCTTTTGTCTGGATATGCTATTCCCAAACAATGAATATCATGTGTCTGGCCTAACTCAAGTTAAAACTCAAGATGAAATTCCACCAGAGAATGAGAAAGAAGTGTGTAGAGCTCAATAAAAACTTGCTACAAATGGAGAAGTGGACGGAAAGTAGATTAGATGTAGATTGTGATAAATTGGCCTTAATGGAGCTTTTATCTGGATATGCTCGTCCCAAACAATCAATATCATCTCGTGGCCCAACTCAAGTTAAAACTCAAGATGAAATTCCACCGGAGAATGAGAAAGAAGTGTGTAGAGAGCTCAATAAAAACTTGCTACAAATGGAGGAGTGGAAAGATAGAAGTTGAGAGGTAGAAACAGATACAATGGCCTAAATGGAAAATTTGATTGGATATGTTCTTCCCAAACATTCAAAATCATCATCTCTGTGGCCCAAACGAAGTTTGTACTCTAGATATTCCCCAAATGACTGAGAGACGATTGTGTAGTGCTCAATCAAAAGTTGCTACAAATGGAGAAGTGGACAGAAAAGAGTAGACTTGTAGAAAAGGATAGAGAGACCTAAATAGAACTTTTGATTGGATAGGTTCCTCATAAGCAATCAAAATTATCTTCGTGGACCAATTGAGTTTTAAACTCAAAATATTCCTCGAATGACTGGGAGACTAGCGTGTAGAGCTCAATAAAAACTACCTACAAATGGAGAAGTGGACAGAATTAAGATTAGATGTAGATTGTGATAACTTGGCCTCAATGGAGCTTTTGTATGGATATGCTCGTCCCAAACCATCAATATCTTCCCCGTGGCCCAACTCAAGTTTAAACCCAAGATGAAATTCGACCAGGGCATAAGAAACAAGTGTGTAGATCTCAATAAAAACTTGCTACAAATGGAGAAGTGGAAAGATAGAAGTTGAGATGTAGAAACGGAAACAGTGGCCTAAATGGAACATTTGATAGGATATGTTCTTCCAAAACATTCAAAATCATCTATATGGCCCAAACGAAGTTTGTACTCAAGATATTCCCCAAATGACTGAGAGACGAGTGTGTAGTGCTCTATCAAAAGTTACTACAAATGGAGAAGTGGACAGAAAGAAGATTAGATGTAATATGTGATAAAGTGGTCTTAATGGAGCTTTTGTCTGGATATGCTATTCCCAAACAATGAATATCATCTCTTTCGCCTAACTCAAGTTAAAACTCAAGATGAAATTCCACTTGAGAATGAGAAAGAAGTGTGTAGAGCTCAATAGAAACTTGCTACAAATGGAGAAGTGGACGGAAAAAAGATTAGATGTAGATTATGATAAATTGGCCTTAATGGAGCTTTTGTCTGGATATGCTCGTCCCAAACAATCGATATCATCTCTGTGGCCCAACTCAAGTTTAAACCCAAGATGAATTCCACCAGGGAATAAGAAACAAGTGTGTAGAGCTCAATAAAAATTTGCTACAAATGGAGAAGTTGAAAGATAGAAGTTGAGATGTAGAAACGGATACAGTGGCCTTAATGGAACATTTGATAGGATATGTTCTTCCAAAACATTGAAAATCATCATCTCTGTGGCCCAAACGAAGTTTGTACTCAAGATATTCCCCAAATGTCTGAGAGACGAGTGTGTAGTGCTCTAACGATTGTTTTCTGAGTGTTTTAATGACAGGCTCTGACTCTGATCTAATTACACATAAATCAAAATCACTATGCTCAAAGAGTAACCTACGCAACGCTTTCGCACTCACTATGTTCAATCTGAACAGTAGAATAAGCTTCAGAAGATCTGAAGATAGTAAAGCTCTGATATAGATTCAGTTCACTTGAAGTTCTGAAGACCAGAAGCTCTGAAGGATCAAAAGCTCTGGAGGTTCAGAAGCTCTGACGGTCCAGAAGCTGAGTAGTGAAGATTCTGAAGTCCAAGAGTAAGCTGGCTCTGAAGACCAAGTACTTCTCCTCTGAGTCTAGAAGAAGAAGGTACAAAGGTCAGAGGAGCCAAGCTTCCCTCTGAGTTTGATCACCAAGCTGTGAGTTCCAACATGAAGCACCGCTCTGATCAGAAGTCAACTAGGATAAAGGTCATGTCACTATCCAAAGTACAAAAGCAATTGTACTATCCTGACGACCCTACCTAACTTATTCAGAAACAGCAGAACCTAGAAAACCCAGATCTGCCCTCCAACGGTAGCATTCCATGCAAACTTCCAAACCCTAATCCTTGGAGTATATAAAGAGGTTGAAGATGAAAGATGCCGCCTAAGAAACTTTGTTCAAGCTCACGCGATATTCAAATATTTTCTTAAGCAATCTTTCTTCAAGTTGTACTTATTGTGTTTACTTTAGCTTTCTGAGAAGCAATTCTTTGTAAACGCAAACTTTCAAACAGTTGTTTGTTTTTCCTTAAGGAGACCAAGGTTGGTCGATCCTTGAGAAGACTAAGAGAGTGAATCTTAGTGATAGCTAAGTCATTGTATAGTTAGTCACTTTGCAGGTTGCAAGTGCAGTTGTAACAAACTCTGATCAGTGGATTGCCTTCATTCTAAGAAGGAAGAAATCACCTTAACGGGTGGACTGGATTAGCTTGAGGGATTTATCAAGTGAACCAGGATAAAATCATTGTGTGCTTCCCTCAACTCTTATCTTAGCACCTTTTATCTTTGTGTTTGAAGAGATTTGTTAAAATCTCAAGTGGGAAAAGTGTAACGCCCCGATTTCTCGAGTGTCACACAGTAAACCAAACATCACCATTTTCGTAAAGAATTTTCGCCGTTCAATTATTAATCTTGTTTTAATGACAAAAGTTCAATTATTACGAAACTCTTGAAACTTTACGAAATAAGTTTGCGGAATAAATAAGACATGCATTTCTGAATAAATGTAACCTTGGGCCAAAGCCCTACATCAAGTACATCAAACGAAATCTCTGGAAATAAAAACTGATAAAAGATAGTCCAGCACTACGAAACACTCAACCCCCAGCATGGCAACATCAGTCACTCGTCGAGCCAACCGCACTGTCTCTAGCGCTTCTTCACTGGAGCCCTGACCTCTGGTGCACCTCCATTTCCCTCCATAGGCTCAGTAGGAACTGGAAGGGACTCTAGAAGCGGAGCTGGAAAGTCGCCAATGCGTGCCCACCAATCTGGTGCCCCGAATGCCCGTGAAGAACCCTCCTCTCCTGCAACCCTCTATGGAGAGTTCGAGCAAGAACCCTCATCTCCTGGATGCAGGAAGCGACATGTTGCGAAGGGCATCTTGACCTTGCCCCATTCCATGCTCTGTGTCTCGACGACGTTCTCGTGTCGGTCACGTCCCGTGGTCGTAGCGCTGCCGACGTAGATGCGACGTACCTTGGCAAAGTCGGTCCGCCAGGCGTTGTCCTTGTGCTGATCATGTAGATCTATGGTCCACGAGACCACTGCACTCTTGACCTTCACCATCTGGGCCCCCCCCAGAATAACACATAAACAAATAACAGGGTCAGATCTCATGTTCTCATATAAACATTCACATAATCATGTAACTCTCATAAATAACAAGGTATAATAGGCATAATCTTTATGTTATATCTCAGTCAGTCACCTAAGTTCAGTTAGGCTAACGACCTCACCATTCACACAACCACCTCAACACCAATGGCCATAATCACGATCATCCGCAGATGAACAATTCTCGGAGGGGACACACCGTACAACCCTCAATCATGTGGGGGGGACACACCGTCCGCCCACAGAATCACAAGGTGACCGCAGTCAACCAAATCACGTGGGGACACACCGTACAACCCACAAAACACCCTCGCGTGCAAGTAACCGTTTGTCTCTAACGGTACCATCGTTCTCATGGTCCATAGTCCTCACTAGACCTATGTTCCAATTACATCACATTTTACTTGCAAGCGATTAAGTCTCCATTCTCTTTGTTAGGGCTCTATTAGTCAACCTAGAGTCTTAACATTTTCAACAACGGATAATGCAACTCAAATGACAGTAATAATCACAGCACCAAAAGGAATTACAGCTGGATGAACGACCTTTTGGCAATATTCAAATTAGGCATCAAAATAAGCAATATCAAGCACATAGTCATATTCTCATGCATATCGACACTTAAGTCATGGAAACCTCATCAATCAAGCCATCACATAAACTTGTGCATGAATCGGAAAGAAGAAAACTTGCCAACAACCACAAAAGTGGCTTAGCCGAACCCTAAAGGGTCCAAGGTTTTCTAAAACTCTTCCATCCTTCCATCTCAATTTCACAAGTCAATGTCCAGCCAACAAAAATAAGCATATACTCTCCAAAAATCCAGAATTGATCATGTCACAATTATCATGTTACAATCATGTGAAATCCTAGTCAAATTTAGCATAAAATTCATGGTATTCATGCATAAGATATAGGGTCATTTACCAAGCATCAACATACTGATCTTGTCATCATACAAGCATCACTAATATGGTAAAAATTCCAGTAGCAACCAGCAACAAACAACAGTTCAAAAAGCTAAGAAAATTTCGCCCAACACCCTAAATTTTGGGTGAGGCCGAGAGCTCCTTTGGCTCTAGGGTTCTTCCTTTTTTTTTTGAAAAATATTTTGGCCATCCTGTAGGCTATTGTACAGCAGCAAGAGATCATGCTATTCATCATCATAATCAGCCCTAAACATACAAAATAACACAGAATTCGTTCTAGGCAAAAACATGGCAACATAGTCAAGTTTTGGCATCTATGGCATGTAGGCATGGCATCAAGCTTTGATCATATGTGTGGCTGCACATATAACACACCCTAAGCATGTTCTCTACCCTCAACCTCATACATCATCAATCTAAACCAACTCAGATCATAGGCATGCAAATCAAGGAAAAACCTCCATCATGTAGAAACCTATACTCTACCCACTAGGTCCACCCTTACCTTAGTCTTAGTGTTTTGAGAAGAATAGGTGAAGATAAATGATTCAAAGAGAATGATCCTTGCTCCCTTCTCCTTGCTCGAAATCTCCTCCTCACCCTTGCTCCTCCACAGCTTCTTCTTCTTCTTTTCTTCTTCTTCTTCTTCTTCTTTTTCCTTCTTTTCTTCTTCTTCCCTTCCACGGCCTTCCTCTCTCTCTCTCACTCTCTCTTTCTTTCTTTCTTTTGCTGAATGTGTGAAGTGATGAAATTGTGAAGAGGATTTCTAATTCTTCTCTCCTTTTGTTCACTCCAAAATCTGAAAATCTCTCCCCCTTTTACCCTCAAACCCGCAGCCTATATAGACTCCAAGGGCATTCACAACCTTTTCTTTCAATTTGAAATGAGACATGAAATTAATGCTCATCAATTTCTCATTATTCCCTCAACAAAATTGATTTGCATTGACTAAGGAGTCATAACCCCCAAATCATTACCACAAATTAAGCACAACCAAGTCAAACAAGTCTTCCCTCATTCCTTCCTCATGGGATTCGGCCATGGCACCATGCTTGGCCTCCAAGCAACTCAAAATCACTTATCTTGGAGTCCTTGACCTTACACATAATTATTTCCTAACCCCCGAGTATTATCACTTCAATATTAATAATACTATATACGCCAATGCATCAAGGAAAATTCACAATTCACAAGCAAGACACATTTTATCATTTATTCTAAAATAAATAATTTTATTCATCAAAGTAGGGTCTTACAAAAAGTTTTAGATTGAAAACGCTATTCAAAGCCCCCTTTCTACCGTTTTTCATACCTTCATGGGAGACGAGCGTGTAGAGCTCAATAAAAACTACCTACAAATGGAGAAGTGGACAGAAAGAAGATTATATGTAGATTGTGATAAATTGACCTTAATGGAGCTTTTGTTTGGATATGCTCGTCCCAAACAATCAATACCATCTATGTGGCCCAACTCAAGTTTAAACCCAAGATGAAATTCCACCAGGGAATAAGAAACAAGTGTGTAGAACTCAATAGAAACTTCCTACAAATGGAGAAGTGGAAAGATAGAAGTTGAGATGTAGAAGCGGATACAATGGCCTAATTGGAACATTTCATAGGATATGTTCGTCCAAAACATTCAACATCATCTATGTGGCCCAAACGAAGTTTGTACTCAAGATATTCCCCAAATGACTAAGAGACGAGTGTGTAGTGCTCAATCAAAAGATACTACAAATGGAGAAGTGGACAGAAAGAAGATTAGATGTAATATGTGATAAAGTGGCCTTAATGGAGCTTTCGTCTGGATATGCTATTCCCAAACAATCAATATCATCTCTGTGGCCCAACTCAAGTTAAAACTCACGAAGAAATTCCACCAGGAAAGGAGAAAGAAGTGTGTAGAACTCAATAAAAGCTTGCTACAAATGGAGAAATGAAAAGATAGAAGTTGAGATCTAGAAACGGATACAGTGGCGTAAATGGAACATTGATAAGATATGTTCTTCCAAAACATTCAAAATCATCTCTGTGGCCCAAACGAAGTTTGTACTCGAGATATTCCCCAAATGACTGAGAGACGAGTGTGTAGTGCTCAATCAAAAGTTACTGCAAATGGAGAAGTGGAGAAAAAAGAGTAGACAAGTAGAAAAAGGATAAAGAGGCCTAAATGGAACTTTTGATTGAATAGGTTCCTCGTAAGCAATCAAAATTATCTCCGTGGAACAATTGACTTTTAAACTCAACATATTCCTCGAATGATTGGGAGACGAGCGTATAGAGCTCAGTAAAAACCACCTACAATGGGAGAAGTGGAGAGAAAGAAGATTAGGGGGTGTTTGATAGCAGTTTTAGTTTTCAGTTTTCAAAACAGTTTTCAGAAACAATTTTTAAAAACAGTTTTAAGAAGAAGAAAATAGTTTGAATGACATGTTTTCGAACATTTAGAAAACTGATATCTGAAAACTAAAAACTGAAACTGAAAACATCTTTTACCTGTTTTGGTTTTTTAGTTTTAAAAAACTGAAAATGAGAATTGTTTTCAAAAACAGATTTCGAAAACAGGTCGTACCAAATAGGTTTCCAGTTTTTAAAAACTGAAAACTGTTTTGAAAACAGTAAACAAACAGGCCCTAGATGTAGAATGTGACAAAGTGGCCTTAATGGAGCTTTTGTCTGTATATGCTCGTCCCAAACAATCAATATCATCTCAGTGGCCCAACTCAAGTTTAAACTCAAGATGAAATTCCACCATGGAATGAGATACAAGTATGTAGAGCTCAATAAAAGTTGAGATGTAGAAACGGATACAATGGCATAAATGGAAAATTTGATTCGATATGTTCTTCCCAAACATTCCAAATCATCTCTGTGGCCTAAACAAAGTTTGTACTCGAGATATTCCCCAAATGACTAAGAGAAGAGTGTCTAGTGCTCAATCAAAAGTTACTACAAATGGAGAAGTGGAGAGAAAATAGTAGACTTGTAGAAAAGGATAAAGAGGCCTAAATGGAACATTTGATTGGATAGGTTCCTCAGAAGCAATCAAAATTATCTCCGTGGACCAATTGACTTTTAAACTCAACATATTCCTCGAATGATTGGGGGACGAGCGTGTAGAGCTCAGTAAAAACTACCTACAAATGGAGAAGTGGACATGAAGAAGATTAGATGTAGAATGTGACAAAGTGGCCTTAATGGAGCTTTTGTCTGGATATGCTCTTCCTAAACAATCAATATCATCTCTGTGGCCCAACTCTAGTTTAAACTCAAGATGAAATTCCACCATGAAATGAGATACAAGTGTGTAGAGCTCAATAAAAATTTGCTACAAGTGGAGAAGTGGAAAGATAGAAGTTGAGATGTAGAAACGAATACAGTGGCCAAAATGGAGCATTTGATAGGATATGTTCTTCCCAAACATTCAAAATCTGTTCTGGGGCTCAAACGAAGTTTGTACTCGAGATATTCCCTAAATGACTAAGAGACGAGTGTAGTGCTCAATCAAAAGTTACTACAAACGGAGAAGTGGAGAGAAAATGGTAGACTTGTAGAAAATGATATAGAGGCGTAAATGGAACTTTTGTTAGGATTGGTTCCTCGTAAGCAATCAAAATTATCTCCCTGGACCAATTGACTTTTAAACTCAAGATATTCCTCGAATGACTGGGAGACGAGCGTGTAGAGCTCAGTAAAAACTACCTACAAATGGAGAAGTGGACTGAAAGAAGATTAGATGTAGATTGTGACAAAGTGGCCTTAATGGAGCTTTTGTCTGGATATGCTCGTCCCAAACAATCAATATCATCTCTGTGGCCCAACTCAAGTTTAAACTCAAGATGAAATTCCACCATGGAATGAGATACACGGGTGTAGAGCTCAATAAAAACTTGCTACAAGTGGAGAAGTGGAAAGATAGCAGTTGAGATGTAGAAACGGATACAGAGGCCAAAATGGAAAATTTGATTCGATATGTTCTTCCCAAACATTCAAAATCATCTCTGTGGCCTAAACGCAGTTTGTACTCAAGATATTCCCCAAATGACTGAGAGACGAGTGTGTAGTGCTCAATCAAAAGTTACTACAAATGGAAAAGTGGACAGAAAGAAGATTAGATGTAATACGTGATAAAGTGGCCTTAATGGAGCTTTTGTTTGGATATGCTAGTTCCAAACAATCAATATCATCTCTGTGGCCCAACTCAAGTTAAAACTCAAGATGAAATTCCACCAGGGAATGTGAAAGAAGTGTGTAGAGCTCAATAAAAACATGCTACATATGGAGAAGTGGAAAGATAGAAGTTGAGATGTACAAACGGATACAGTGGCGTAAATGGAACATTTGATAGGATATGTTCTTCCAAAACATTCAAAATCATCTCTGTGGCCCAAACGAAGTTTGTACTCAAGATATTCCCCAAATGACTCAGTGACGAGTGTGTAGTGCTCAATCAAAAGTGCAAATGGAGAAGTGGAGAAAAGAGTGGACTTGTAGAAAAGCATAAGGGAGGCCTAAATGGAACTTTTGATTGGATTGGTTCGTCGTAAGCAATCAAAATTATCTTCGTGGACCAATTGACTTTTAAACTCAAGATATTCCTCGAATGACTGGGAGACGAGCGTGTAGAGCTCAGTAAAAACTACCTACAAATGGAGAAGTGGACAGAAAGAAGACTAGATGTAGAATTTGACAAAGTGGCCTTAATGGAGCTTTTGTCTGGATATGCTCGTCCCAAACAATCAATATCATCTCTGTGGCCCAACTCAAGTTTAAACTCAAGATGAAATTCCACCAGGGAATAAGAAACAGTGTGTAGAGCTCAATAAAAATTTGCTACAAATGGAGAAGTGGAAAGATAGAAGTTGAGATGCAGAGACGGATACAGTGGCCTTAATGGAACATTTGATAGGATCATATTCTTCCAAAAAATTCAAAATCATCTCTGTGGCCTAAACGAAGTTTGTACTCAAGATATTCCCGAAATGACTGAGAGAAGAGTGTGTAGTGCTCAATCAAAAGTTACTACAAATGGAGAAGTGGACAGAAAAGAGTAGACTTGTAGAAAAGGATAAAGAGGCCTAAATAGATCTTTTGAATGGATTGGTTCCTCGTAAGCAATCAAAATTATCTCCGTGGACCAATTGACTTTTAAACTCAAAATATTCTCGAATGACTTGGAGACGAGCGTGTAGAGCTCAATAAAAACTACATACAAATGGAGAAGTGGACAGAATGACGATTAGATGTAGATTGTGATAAATTGGCCTCAATGGAGCTTTTGTCTGGATATCCTCCTCCCAAACAATCAATATCATCCCTGTGGACCAACTCAAGTTTAAACCCAAGATGAAATTTCACCAGGGAATAAGAAACAAGTGTGTGGAGCACAATAAAAACTTGCTACAAATGGAGAAGTGGAAAGATAGAAGTTGAGATGGAGAAACGGATACAGTGGCCTAAATGGAACATTTTATAGGA